>NC_056747.1:91776799-91841799 GCF_019279795.1 Protopterus annectens
CATTTTATAAGTACATTTAACAGTGTGATATGTATGGAGAAATGTAAAATGTTTATTCCACATTTTCTAGTACACAGGATGTTTTATATATAGATATATATATGTGTGTATATGTGTGTGTGTGTGTGTGTGTGTGTGTACATGTGTGTGTTTATATATGTGCTTGTATGTGCTTTTTTTAATTTCTCCAAATGGTTTGAGTTTCGAATACAGTGATAGGAATGGACTACATTCCTATGTCAGGGTACAGTTAGAGTACATGTAATTAGTACTGTTTTAGTCTTTGATGTTAGCCAAGAGTGCTCTTCTCTGCACCTGCAATGTACCCAGAGTTGCCTCCTTCTGCCATTCATATACAATTGCCTGTATTGGTAGCATATTTAAGTACAAGTGTAAATTATTTTATATTAGTCCTGTTGCTCCTACTACTACTGGAAATTTCTGAGTATTTTTCTTCCATACTGCTCTTGAATTTGCTTGCAAATCCTAATATTTTTTGTCTGTTTCTCCCACTTTTCTAATAGACTTTGTAAACCAATGTGTGCATAGACCACAGTCTTGGGCCACCATTATTTTTCTGTGTGCACGTAGAAGTGTGTACCTTGGTTTGCATATGAGTATGTATTATATAACTCACATATATGTGTATGCATACATGTTTGTATTTATGCATACAAATCTATGCTTATCTGTGTATACATGTATCTGTGGTGTGTGTGTGTGTGTGTGTGTGTGTGTGTGTGTGTGTGTGTGTGCGCGTGTGCGCGCGCGTGTGTGTGTGTGTGTGTGTGTGTGTGTGTGTGTGTATAAAAATATATATGGTTTACTAGCATGTTATCAAGGACCACAAAAATGACTCCCTCAATCCTGAGATATTCACATTGAAACTGTGGACACCCACAAAGTAAAAAATCAGAATAGCGAAAATCTCTACTACAGTGGACTAAGGAATATATGGGTCCTGTGGGGGGTGCAAGTTCAGGAATTTGATATTGTGGGTCTTAGAATTTTCAGTATTTGGTACAATCATCGTGGAGTTGTGGGAGTCATTGCTGTGGTCCAAATGATACAACTGTAAATCAGTGTGTGTGTGTGTGTGTGTGTGTGTGTGTGTGTGTGTGTGTGTGTGTGTGTGTGTGTGTGTGTGTGTATGTGAATATATAATACCACATATATATATATATATATATATATATATATATATATATATATATATATATATATATATTTATATGGGTCTACTGCTTTACATTGAAAATGCACTTCTTCGAAATAGAGCAGTAGACTCTAAACTTCAGCGAAAGTCCACTTAAATGAAAGTGTACTTTCGCTGAAGTCTAGTTCCCCAGGCTACCAAAACAAAAAACAAAAAACACTAAAACATGTTTTTGCAAGGGGGCAAGCCCCCCTGCACCCCCCATGTGGGGGGCTGTGCCCCCCACACCCCCTACTTAAATATACCAACTCCGAGATCGCACTATGGTGGGGAAAAGAGAATATTCCAATTTCGCACTGTAGTGTGACTGCCGAAGTCAATGTTCGAAGTTTCACTACTTCGAACAAGTTGACTTGGTGAGATGGGGTTCGACGTAGTTAAACTTCGAACATATTGACGGATCCCATATATATATATATATATATATATATATACATATATATATATATATATATATATATATATATATATATATATATATATGTGTGTGTGTGTGTGTGTGTGTGTGTGTGTGTGTGTATGTGTATGTATGTACGTATCAGTTAACCAAACCATACCATTAACTCCAGACACACTTTGAATAGTGGTAGCATTGAAGAAAGGGTTTTTCATAAGGTAAGGTGTAGGGTTAGCACGTTAGTAAGGATGGGTGAGGGGCTTAATCTAATCTAAAATGTAAGGTATGTTTCTGTGGGCGGAAAACAGAAAGTGCAACACATAAAAATTGTACCGTATTTCTTCAATTTTTTTTTTCTGGTTGCTTGAGAGTGCTGATTGCTTTTGAGTTCCGGTTAACTGAGAATTTACTGTATTTTGTTTCAAATTCTACTGAGAACAGTCTTTTCACTACTGGACAAGCAAAATACAAGAATTGTCTCAGACAACAACATCAACTTAGGTGCTTTGTCTGCTGTGCTGTCATCCTAAAACCCAACAAGGATTTTCAGAAGCCCACTAAAATTCTTTTTTTTTTGGTTGTGATTTAGAAGGAGAGTGTTAATTCCTTGTAGAAGTTAAGCTTATTTTTGTAAAGAAAGAGAGACAGAGAGAGAGCGAGGTAGGAAAGACATGCATATTGTTAGGCAGAGGAGGGGGTGAGACTTATTCAAAGCACATTGATGTTCTTTGTGCATACAAAAAAGAATGACACACTGGATGTCAATCATTATGCAAATGCCACAAATCATATATTCATGTTCTGTTGTTCTTATCTGGTATATTTGCATATGAGCAGCATAGTTTTCTGTGTGCGCAACAGAGTGTAAAGTTAAGCTTAAAGCTAGTCTTCCAGCAGTCTTCTATTTTTGAAAGGTTTAAGAATCAAAGCATGTCTTATCTTTTATGCTGATTTCTGTATGCCTGCATGTAACAGTGTGTTCATATTCTTTAATTTACCATCATACCATAGCCGTTTGATGCTTACCTTGTTAAATTATATCCTAAAATGTTTCTGCTTAATGTGGTCAGCAATGCTTTCTCACATCCCTATGTGTAATAAGATCTATTTCACCAACTTTTGCCCAGATATGTTTGTCTGGTATGGGCAGTACTAGTGTCACCATGCATGTTAGTAGCATTTGCCACCCCTCATGCTTAATATCCCTGTAACAGTTTACATGTGGTTTCTCTTTCCTTTTACAAACCGATACCATGATGTCCTTCAAGAATGCAACTGCAGTCATAACATATGGGTTGTCCTGCCTCAGGCAGCCCTCGGTCGGCCGGATTCCAAAGTCTGGGTCCGACGTCGGCTGATGTCGCATTTCTCTCCGACGTCAGAGCGGCTGGAGTACATAAGCATCAGCCGACGCCATTTTCTTCAGTCTTTCTTGCCGCGCGGTGCCCGAAGCAGAAGCATTTCGCAAGTGCCGGTCGGTCAGCTCCTGTATTCTTCGATTCCGAAGTCATCTAAAAATCTAAGTACCCCGTTGGGGACCTTTTCTTGCCTCAGCCGATGTCAGAAATTACTGAAAAAGTTAACAATTGTCTTTCTTGTGGTAAACAAATACTTCATAAGGATTTCCACTCTCACTGTCTTCCTTGCCTTGGCCCAGACCACGACGTCTCGGCCTGTGTCGCCTGTGCTCGCTTCAATAAGCGCACTCTTAGGTGCCGGGCGGAGTTCGCTGAAGATTTTTTCGGCGAAAAATTTGCTTATACAATGCCGTCGGAACTTCCGACATCGCAAACTCCCAAGAAACGTAAAGACCGGGACCGACATCCTCAGCCCGCGTCTACCACCGACTCCACGCCAAAACCTACCGCAAGTGCTCCGGTTCCTCCTGAGACGGTTATTCCACCGCTCCGAACCGAAGACACCGCATTACCGACGACTCCGATACTGGATACCACTCCGACACCAGTTATAGATTTTCCTCCGGATACTGAAACCGAGGAAATGCCCAAGACCATTGCTGTAGATAAGGTCACTCCTGCACGTGGAGCTGCCAGGCCTCCTATGGCCATGTCTATTAAGGCCTACACTCGGGCTAAGGCAGCCAGCAAGACCAAGCACCTTACTGCTAAAGCCTTACCTCAGCCTACTCCAGAGACACAAATCATGACTATGGCCGCAGACTTAATTTCTATGATTAGAGGTTCACAGGCCCATCCTGAGAGAGGATCCCAGCCTCCTTCTGATAAGAGGCCCCGGGTTGAACCCTCTGACCCTATCCCTTCAGATGAAGATTCTGAGGACTCTGTCCACTCCGATGGCCAGGAAGAGCTTTTCCAGACCTATGAGGACTCGGATGCAGAGGATTCCATCCCCTCGGCTTCCCCTCCTGAGGATATTTCTTTTGGGGAAGTTCTGCATACCATGAGGGAACATTTCAAGTGGCAAGGCCAGGAATATTCTGATTCCAGAAAGCGCCTTCGAACTTTCCTTAAAAAGCCCCAGCACAGGCCCTTAGCTATCCTTCCTGTGCTTGATGTTTTGGATGATTTATATTCTGACTCCAGTGTTACCCCTGATTCTCTTCCTCCTGCTCCAGCCAAGCCAGACAGGTATTACAGGGTCCCAGAAACACATTCCCATTTATTCAGGGCCCATACTGTTGATTTGGAAATTATTTCTCAGGGACCTAAAGGTGTTTCAGCTTCCACCTCTAAAAAATCCCTTGCCTTCCAACAGGGAAGCTAGGTCATTAGAGAGATGGGGGAAAAAGGTCTACACCTCCACTACTTTATCTATGAGAGCTTTGAATTGCCTTTTTCATATGTTACAATATCAGGATTTCCTGTTAGAAGATTTACAGAAAACATTGGCCTCTCCTGATCCTTTAGACAGGAAGTCTTTGCAGGAAGCTGTACATAACTCTCAGCAAGTCAGCAATCACTTCCTGCAGTGTGGATATGATGCACTGGAAGTTTCATGTAGGGCAGCTATGACAGGGGCAGTCATTCGTAGGCATGCATGGTTAAAAGAACAACCTCTACCAGATCATGTTAAGGCAAAACTTCTGGATGCACCCTTGGAAAAGAACAAGCTTTTTGGTGCTAATGCTAAAGATGTCTTAAAGTCCATCGAGGAAAAAGCAAAATCAGTTCAGACGGTTAAAGATTTCCTCCAGGTTCAGCCCCCCAGATTCAGTAGGAATTGACCTTCAAAAAACTGGTCCTTTCCTAATCCTGAAAAATTTCAAAGGGGTAAAAACAGACGTGGCCGAGGAAGAGGACAATACAGAGGTCTTTACAGGGGACGACAATGGCAGCCAGCAAACCAAAGAAGTGACACAGGAGTTTCCCCTGCCCCACAGCCACAATCTCAATGACTTTCCTCTACTTCCGCCTACCAAGGAACAAATGGAAGCTCCCTTGGGCGGAAAATTATCTCTGTTTTCAGACAATTGGCACAGATTGACAAAGGACAAATGGATTTTGGACATTATAGACCAAGGTTACAGGTTCCATTTTCATACCTTACCAGGAAAACAAGGCATGCCAAACCTACCACAAAACCAGAGGGCAGAGGCTATCAAGCAAATTTCTCTGCTGGCTCGGATAAAAGCAATAGAAAGAGTTCCACAACAAGAACAAGGCCAGGGGTTCTACTCAAGACTGTTCCTTGTTCCAAGAAAAGAAACTCAATGGAGACCAATACTGGATTTGTCCGCATTAAACACCTTTCTCATAGTACCAAAGTTCAAAATGCTGACTGTACAGCAACTCCTTCCCATGCTGGGCAAGGGGTCTTGGCTGATTACTCTGGACCTCAAGGAGGCATACCTGCATGTCCCTATCAGACACAGTTGCAGAAGATACCTCAGATTTCTTGCAGGGCCAGAGCATTATCAATTCTCAGCATTGCCATTCGGCTTATCTACTGCACCCAGAGTATTCACAAAATGCCTGGCTTCAGTAATTGCTCATTGCAGGCTCCAGGGGATCCAAATTTACCCATACCTGGACGACTACCTCATACAAGCGGACGACAAATTGATGTTGACAAAAAACTTGAACTATGTCATACGATTACTTCAGGCTCTGGGATACACAGTCAACTTCCAAAAGTCAAGACTTCAACCATCCCAGCAAATAACCTTCTTAGGAGCCAAACTAGACACAGCCTCTCAAATGGCTTACCTGACAGAAGACAAGCAAGAGAAGTTAACTCATTATTTCAAAGGTTTGGCAAAACTCACCCAGATGACTGCAAGGAGATTCCTACAGGCCCTGGGTTACATGGCATCCTGCATTCTTCTGGTTCCATTAGCAAGACTACACATGAGAAAGCTTCAATGGTACCTAAAAAGCCTATGGTCTCAGCACAGCAGCAACTTAGAGACAACCATACCGCTCATTCCATGCCTACAAAAGGAATTCCTATGGTGGGCCTCGGTAAGCCAGGCAAACACAGGTATGTCATTCAAAAAACCACAGATAACACAGACCATGACCACAGACACCTCAGACCTTGGATGGGGGGCGCACATGGAAGGCAGATGTATACAAGGACAATGGTCTCCAAAGGAAACACATCTGCATATAAACCAAAAGGAGATGCTGGCAGTAATGCATGCCATCGAGGCCTTTCGACAACAACTTCAGCAAGGCCATTTACTGATACGGACAGACAACACCACTGTGATGTGGTATATAAACAAGCAAGGGGGCACCCATTCTTACCCCCTTTGCAGACTGACAATGAATCTTTGGGAAAAATCACTGAGCCTAAACATACAGTTACAATCCCAGTTTGTTCCAGGCAAAGACAATGTGCTGGCGGACAGCCTAAGCAGGAATTTCACAGATCCACACGAGTGGAGGTTACATCCGAAAATCTTCACACAACTCACTTCGACATGGGGCAGGCCAGAAGTAGATCTATTTGCCTCTCACCTCAACCATCATCTACAAAAATTCTGCTCAAGGACATACCATCCACAAGCTTGGAAAATAGATGCTCTCTCATTCAACTGGAACTTCCTAAAAATCTATGCATTCCCACCTCTGCCACTGATGACCTCAGTATTACTAAAGATCAAAGCAGAGAGACCCAAGGGGATCCTAATAGATCCAGACTGGCCAAGACAACACTGGTATCCACTACTATGGAGCATATGTCACACCAAGAAGTGGGCCCTACCCCAATGGCCCCAACTTTTGACTCAATACAATTTCAAAACAGTGCATCCAAACCTTCAGACACTGCAGCTAACAGCCTGGGAGATCCCATGAATAACTTCAATCTATCTCTCTCCAAGGAAGTTCAGTGGATATTAACAGAGGCTCCAAGACCATCCACCAGAAAGGTTTACTTAGCAAAATGGAAGAGATTCAGCATTTGGAATGCCAGCAAGGGACATGATGCATCATTATTGAACATCCCACTCATCCTGGAATATTTGGCAGATATGCTACAGAATGGACTCTCATTTTCTTCCATAAAGATACATGCTTCAGCTATTTCAGCTAGATATAACACTGATCTGCCTGTCTTTTCACATCCTTTGCTAAAGCAATTCCTCAGGGGAATCAAGAACATTAAGCCACCAAGAAAGGCTCCAGTGCCAGCCTGGGACCTCAACTTTGTCCTAGAAAAACTGACTCTCCCTCCATTTGAGCCAGCAGCTTCGGTTGACTTACAATTTCTCTCATGGAAGACAGCTTTCCTGTTGGCAATTACCTCAGCAAGAAGGGTTTCGGAACTACAGGCCCTAATGGCAATACCACCGTTCATAATCTTTCACAGAGACAGGGTCTCATTAAGGACCAACCCTACCTTTATGCCAAAGGTGGTATCTAGGGTTTCTTTAAATCAAGCTATTCATCTGCCTGCTTTCTTCCCCAATCCTGAGAACAAAGGGGAAAGACTGTTACATACCTTGGACATTCACAGACAACTTCGATACTACCTGGACAGAACCAAGACCAGTAGGAAGTCTGAACAACTTTTGTAGCTTACGCCCTGCAGTCCAAGGAAAAGCAATTTCAAAACAGACTATTTCAAAATGGATTGGACATTGCATCAGATTCTGTTATTCCTTTCATGGGAAGACTGTTCCTGCCAATGTCAGACCACATTCCACCAGAGCTACAGCCACCTCTACAGCATTTTTAAGAGGGGTGCCTACAAAGGACATTCTAGAAGCTGCTACATGGAGCTCCGTGCATACATTCTCCAAACACTACAATCTCCCTCTATACTCCAGATCCAGAGCAGGCTTTGCTTCGGCAGTCCTGCAGGGTCTGATTGCCACACCATCTTTTTCCTAGAGCATTCCTCCTCCCCCAGCTAAGCTATGGTATTCTACCCATATGTTATGACTGCAGTTGCATTCTTGAAGGACATAGTACAGTTTTGTACCTACCATAAATGTAGATGTCTGATAGATATGCAACTGCAGTCGGATTTTCCCTCCCTCCATACCCCTCTATGCCTAGGGTCCACTCCTATCCCTGTTTTCTCTTAGCTGGGGATATCTGTTATGGTGTATCTGTTTATTTCTTACTTATTTGTCTGGAATCCTGTTTTTGTCTTCCAATTTGATTACAACCTTCCTTGGAGGGCACCTGGCATCTGGGGCAAGAAACACTGAAGAAAATGGCGTCAGCTGATGCTTATGTACTCCAGCCGCTCTGACGTCAGAGAGAAATGCGACATCAGCCGACGTCGGACCCAGACTTTGGAATCCGGCCGACCGAGGGCTGCCTGAGGCAGGACAACCCATATGTTATGACTGCAGTTGCATATCTATCGGACATCTACATTTATGGTAGGTACAAAACTGTACTTTTTCTATCCTTAAATAGGGTAACAGTCTCTGGTGCTACATCCGAGATATTAAAATAATTATACGGACCAACCAGTCTGTGTGTGAAAGAAAACTTCTGAATATCGTATTTGAAAAGCTCTCCAGATTATTGCCATTTCTCTCTGTTCTACTTTAGGTTTTCCTTTTAAACTATAAATACTTAACATCTTTCTTTGTAATCCTGTATGTCCACTTCATATGTCATTCATCACTCTGCTCCCACAGGAGTAACTTATTTAAAACATATAATCTTTCCTGCATTAAAACCATTTAACTTAGGGGTTACTTTATGCACTATACAGCCGTGATCTGAAATGACAGCCTCCTTACCTGTGCTGTAAAACCTCAGCAGTCAGAATAAGAATTAAAGGTAAGGGGTGCAGAACTAAATTCCTCTTTGCTGAAGGGAGGGGTTGGGGGCATTTTCCTCCAAAGTTTGAAAAGTGCAATCTTAATGAAAAAGGATTCACTCACTAATTTTATGACCAATTGACCTTTACTCATGTTTACCCTGATTTATACCCCTACCTTTCCAGTTACTTACCTTCTATCCGCAGTAATGACCTAGCACTGAACAAAGTGCTCAGAATGAGATTTACCCAGCTTCCCATAACATTAACTTGTATCTTACCCATCCCTTTTTAACTGAAACTATAACTTCTCCGTGCCTTGGTTCATCTCTTCCTTAAATTCAACACTATATTTTGTCTTGGCTATAGCTTTAAAACATTGTGTACTTTGATTAAACAGCTGGGTAAGCCGAACCCCTAGACCAATCATGTCCTTATTCTTTTCTTAGTATTATTGCATGAGGCTGTTACACCTTTAGTGTTCTTAAACTGCAGATGAACTTCATCCTTCTAAACCATCAGACATAATTTTTACTCATCAACAAATGTGGTGATGTTATATTCCAGCCTCGAGGAAACTAATACTACAAACAAACCAAATAGGACCCAGAACCTGTTGATACAGTATAACTATTCACATGTTTATATGCAGATAATTCCTTTCTCACCACTAGAGTCTGAAATGCCCCAGGCAATCAATACTTAACACACTCTACTGTTTTCCTGTCACATCCATTCTACACTCTTCCATCCCCACAGCTATTCTGCCCTATCATGTTTTTACCTGCACCCATATCCCATCCTATAAACTGTAATCCACATCTGCACCCCTTCCACCCTGCTATCATCTCACCCACACTTATAACCCATGCTGCCATCATTTTAACCACAATTATACCCCTATCATACAGTATCTTACTTGCTTCATAATGTTCCCCATGCCCTGTTACCCAGAGTGTTAACCCTTTCTGCCTTTGCCTTACTGACACTTATACCCTTAGTTTACTGATTGGTTTCCTGTGTGACATGGATTTAAATACCTTGATAAAGTTCACATAGGTGGCAACTTCACAAACTGTCAACTCATTTGTGATCACGTCACACAATTCCAACCACAAATAAGCAGTAGTACATGAATGTAAATAGCATTTGGAAAAAAAAAATAAGAAAAAGACATTTTTGCAGTAGAACAGGCCCACACCACATACCACACATCGTTCACACACCTGTGTCTCACAACCACTAAGGGTTAACCATAAACCTAACATATTAGTAATAGGTGACTCCATTGTGAGACACACAGATGTGCCTCTCACCAGTCTGGATATGGAGAAAGTCACGGTTAGTTGTCTATCAGGGGCCAGAATCCGCCATATCACACACGCACTCAAGTCTCTCAACAACAGGTACTGTTATGACTCTGTCATAGTCCATGTTGGTGTGAATGACTTGAGATATACCTCCCTGGACTATATGAAGAGAGACATGATTGAACTCGCTGAATATGTGTCCCAGGCAGGTATGTCCCTAGCCTTAAGCAGCATTCTACCATCACCCAGAATGATGCCTGAATACAAACGGAAAATGATTAACTTTAACAGTTGGCTTAGTTTCTGGTGTCGTTCAAGGGGGATCCAGTACCTGACAGCCTGGAAAGATATGATCGACAGACCATGATGCTTTGCCAGAGATGGCTTGCATCTGTCTCACCTGGGCTTCAGGATTCTGGCAAAGGCTCTTGCCTCCCCTATAGTGCCTTTTTCAGGAAAAGTAATGAGGTTAAAACTACCAACAGAAAAATTTCAACAAAACACAAATTAAACATCATGCTGTTAAACTGTAGGAGTCTAAACATGAAACTGCACTCATTGCAAGCATTCGTAACCCTGGAAAATGCTGATATCTGTGTGGTCACAGACACCTGGTTCAAAGCTGCAGAGAGCACCCCAGCCTTACCTGGTTACTCATCCCATCATACATTCAGACCCCAAACTGTGGGTAGTAAAGCCAAAGGAGGTGGAGTTTCAATGTATATTAAAGACAAACACACCTCCAGGCGGGTCAGACAGTATGACCCACAGGAGACACTCCAGGTGCAGTTAACTAGTGACAAGACCCCTCTACAAATCATAGCTAGCTACCGGCCCCCAAATCTGACCCAAGATGCCCAAACTGCCTGTCTAGACCTCTTCGAATCTATCAAGATTCAACCCTTTACCCTGATCCTGGGTGACTTTAACTACCCAAACATAGACAGGAAGAACTACTCTTGCCAGAACACAAATGCCCAGAGATTCCTCGATTTTGTCAATGCAAATGTTTTGGAACAGCTAGTCGATACCCCCACATGAGGTGATAATATCTTGGACTTGGTATTAACCAACACGAGTAACCACTGCAGCATCCCTGCTGTATCATCCTCCCTTGTAAGATCCAACCATAAAGCGGTCATGTTCAAAGTCCTCATCTCCCCCGACCCCCCTCTAGCTAAGGTCAATCAAAAAACCCCCCTCCAAAGCTGATTACAGTCTCCTGGGGGATGGTATAAACAGGTTCACAGCCCCCTTTCTCTCTCTTTGTCTCTCTCTCTCTCTCTCTCTCTCTAGGAACTGGCACCAGTATCCAAAATTATATCAAATTACTATATGAACATTTATATAGATGCATGGAATCAGGAATACCTGACAGGACGAAATCATCTTCCGCAAGAAAGAGTAAACCTGTCTGGTGGACATCTGCAATAAATAAACTCTTTAACAAAAGAAAAAAAATTGCTGACCAGGACAAAGAAAGAGGAGGTGCCCAACTGGAAGCAATCTCTCCTTAGCCTAAACAAGCAAATAAGAGCACTAGTGAAATCCTCCAAAGCAAACTTTGAGTCCAAATTGGCTACATCTGCTAGAGACAATCATAAGGCCTTCTTCACATATGTCCGTAATCTCAAAGGTAGCACCCAGATCTGTTCAGAATTGATGGTCAAGGACACCACATATACAAATGCCGTAGGTATAGCAAACTTGCTGGCTGACTGATTCAGCAAAAAATTTCACCCCTCTATCCCCCCATCAGTAAATCAGGACATTCCCAGGATCTGCCCCTTTCCCCTTATATCTAGGGGTCAGGTCATCGCTGCTCTCGCAAAGGTAAAAAATCCAGCCTCCATGGGACTTGATAACATCCCAGGCTGCATCCTACATGAACTCAGGCAGGAACTTGCAGCACCATTAGGCACCCTATTCACCCAAAGCCTGAGTACCAGTTTAGTCCCAGCTGAGTGGAGTTCAGCCACTGTCATCCCTTTACACAAAGATGGAGCGACCACTGATCTGGGAAATGATAGACCCATCAGCCTAACTAGCCTGATCTGCAAGGCCATGGAACGGATTATCATGGACCTCATTAACAAGGACACTGGCAACTTCCAAACACTTGATCCCACACAGTTTGGTTTTGTCAAGGGGAGGTCATGTCTGTTAAATTTGGTCGACTTTTATGAGACAGTCACCAAAGCCATGGATGAGGGGAAGACAGTGCACACCACCTACCTTGACCTGGCCAAAGCCTTCAACACTATTCCCCACTTGGGCATAATAGATAAACTATCTCAACTAGGCATCAGTCCATATGTTACCAGATGGGTAGCCAACTGGCTCACTTATAGAACCTACCTTGTCAGAATAGGGGAAGCAACCTCAAGCAGTAGACCTGTATCAAGTGGCATACCTCAGAGTTCTGTCTTGGGGCCTCTGTTATTTGGGATATACTTTTCTGAGGTACAGGCCAAAATCAGTGGGCTATGGCTGACCAAGTTTGCAGATGACTGTAAGTTGGGAGCTGTCATCAATTCCCCTAGTGACGTGGACATCCTCCAAGATGGTCTCACCCAAAGAAATGACTGGTGCCAGAAGCATGGCCTCAAGCTGAATACAAAAAATGCATCATCATTCCCTTTGGGGAGAGAGATGTCCCCACAAATTATCACACTAATTAAAATGTTCTAAGCATGCAGTCAGTCGTTAGGGATTTGGGCACCCAGATTGATAGCAGCCTGACTTTTGACCACCATGTTGCTTTCATTGTATGGAAAGCTTTCTACATGGCCCACCTCGTAAGTACGGGTATCTCATCCAGGGACAAGGAGGTCATAACATCCCTGTATTCTTCCCTTATAAGGCCCATTATTGAGTACAATGCCCCATTTGGCATGTACCTAGCAAAACACATGCAGAAGCTGGAGAGACCACAGAGGTTCCTCACCAGGAGAATCCAGGGCCTCAAAAATCTACCATACACATATAGGCTAAAAGCCCTATACCTCTACTCTGTTTCATACAGACTCCTCAGTTGTGACCTCTGTCTGGCATACAAGGCAATCTCGGACCCCACCTTGATGGTACTGCTGCATATCCGTAAGTCAAGCTCCACTCGAGTAACCTGCACACACGGCCTCAACTTGGTCTTTGACATCAATAGGACTTGCTGGCGAGACAAATTTGTGTCCCAGAGACTCCCCCATATATGGAATAGACTCCTCCTCACCTCTTTACCCCTTTTTAAGTGAAATCAGGATAACTGGATGGGAAATAGAAAATACATCCCTGGGATTTCACTCGTGTCCCTGCTGGACAGGGGATTGGGTGCTGATTTGTCTATGCATGGGCTAACCTGTTGGCTAGGCTTATAAGGGCCTTGGGGCCAGTAGCCTAGTAACTTCCTATGATCCTATGTGCACCTCTAGATGTCCGTGTGTGGAGGGGCTGTGCCCCCACCTACGAAATGGCAGTTACACAACAGTGATGACACATAAGAATGCTAGTCACTAGAGTTTCAGAAACAGTCCTAGCTCCCTCTATGCTGCATCCACAAGAATGCATATACCTGGTGATCATGCAACCGAGGCAAAGAATCAAATTAGTGTGACACTGCCTCCCTAGCAATCATTTCAGTCTCATACAAAAATGCCTGTAGCCATATTGTCAATATCTTCTATTTAATTTTCCCCTGCTACCTGTAGCTGTACAACACATTAGCTGGGTTTACATGTATATCGAGTCTAACAACACCCACTCTTAGGAGTCTAATCAATCTTAAAAATTTTTTCAAAATGCAGCCTCACAGCACAGAGGAATAAAGCCCTGACTGCATCTCGGATGACTAGTATTTCACCAGCAGCATGGTCTCTGGGTGGAGTGGGTGGGGAGGATGGGAGTGAGCAGCCAATGCCAGCTTGCCCATCCTAGGGGGGTGAGGATGAAACAGCCTGGTTCACTGCAATTGCAGCATGAAGAACATGGTGAGCCCCGCACTGCAAGCAGTGTGCTGCTTGGTCTGGAGGTCACGCATGAGTGGAAACTTGCATGCACCTCCCGAAGGCAGTTCAATGACAAAATATCATGTCATTACAAATTTTGGGTGCTAGTATTTTTTTTATGCGGTGCATCTCAAATTTTATTTACTTATTTATTTATCTTTGTTGACTGGGAAAGTCTGACCAGGTAGAGCCCATTTTCAATGGTGGCCTGGGGAAAAAAGCTCCACCACAGTACATTTATATTAAGTGAATTTCAGACAGTTCTCAGAAAAAATTACATTTGCATTTCTTATGAAACAACAGCCATTATTACAAGACAAATATATACAGTTGTTGTTGTTGTTTGTCTTTCGGCTTTTCCTGGTTGGGGGTTGCCACAGCGGAACTCCGGTCCGCTAATGATTGGCAGTAGATTTTCACGAACGCCAAGATGCCAGCTCGACATCCAACCTTCAACAAAGGCACGCCCATTTACGCATGTATTTAGAACGCCACACAACCGCCGGCAGGACATGCAGACTCCACACAGAAGGCACTCCCCGCACTCCAGCCGAGAATCGAACGGGAGAACCTCTTGCTGTGAGGCAACAACGCTACCGCTGCATCATCGCGATATATACAGTAAAGTATTTAAATCAACCATTCTATGTCTATGCAGTTGTTCCAGCTGTAAAATCTTGCAGAAGTAAATGGACTGATACTGCAGAAGAGAAACATTATTGCAAAGAAGCTTGGCATTCATTCATTTCAGTACAGAAAGGTTTGCAAGGAGTTCAAGAAGTTATAAGAAGTTAGTTATAAAATTATGTAGGAAGAGAGATTTTACTGTTGTATAGGTTTGTAACGAGTTTAAGAGATATATTGAAGTAAGTTATAAAATTATGTGGGAGGGGGAGGGGATGGGAGATATTAGTATTGTATAGGAGGATGGTAGTAATAGCATATGACTGAGAGAGCAGGTATAGGATTATTTCTATTTAGGGTGCCCATTCCAAATTAGTGCCCCTTGAAGGTTTATAACTTAGCTGCACAGGAGATGCATGAGAAGGTTGGAGGGGGGGATGGGGAAAGTTAGAAAAACAGCAAGATGAGAAGTGTTATTTAAGCATGGGGTAAAAAAGGGATATACTGTATTAATTCAAGTGCAGGAGGGAAAGCTGTTAGGGGTGTAATAATTCAAGTAAAGGAGGGCAAAAAGTTTGTGATAAGCAAGAAGTTTGTTCCCCACTCAGAATTGCTTTCAGTACCTTCTGAGTGGAATTGTCTTTATGTGATGCTCAGGAATGTATACAACTTTCAACTTTTTACCTGCAGTCCCCCGAAGAAAGTAAATATGCATTGACTCATAGATTTGGCAGTCTGAAATTAACCAATGATGAAAATAGTCTGCAATCACTAAATCAATTGAAAGAATGACTGAATCCGCACAATACGTTATGCAATTTGTTATTGTCTCTGTGTATGTTTTGTACTAATGAATAATATATGTTTCAAGGGTACAAGTTTAAAAGAAGTACAATCATTTAAATATATGTCGAGTGGCATTCTGAAAGACATGCGAGAAAGGGCGTGCCTTCGATGAAAGGTTGGGTGTCGAGCTGGCAACTCGGCACCGAAAAAATCTACTGCCAATCATTAGTGGTCCGGAGTTCCGCTGTTGCGACCCCTAACCGGGAAAAGTCAAAAGACAAATAACAACAACAATCATTTAAATATATGAAATGCATCAGACTTTTAATTTAAAAGTTTCAGCCACATTATTGATTGGAGTGATCTAAGGTTTTTGGTTATATATTGGGATAGCAGAAAACTTCTTATTCATACTGGAGGTGACATTTGTATTCAACATATTTTAACATTTGGATTCTAAAAAGCATTACTTATTTTGCATGTCACATTCCTGACTCGATTACTAATAGTCCAAATCTTTAGAAATGTAAAACACATGCTTCTTGCATAAAGTACTGATGTGTTTAGTCAAAGCATTCAAAATGTTCATTTTAACAATATACTAATGCTATCCAGTATTTTATTTCAGTTTTCTTTCAGTTTATCCTATAGAGAAGGAACTGTACTGGCACATAACCTGGTAAATGATACCTTCTATACGACAGGTGGGAAAATGCTCAAAATTGTATGACCTTCCTGTAATGGGATGTCTAAATCTAGAACCCCTGTTCCCAGTATATTTATATCATCTGCAGTCTTTAATCTGTAAGTTCCCTTGAACTAATTAATATTCCAGCTTTTGTGTTTTAGCAATTCTTTTACAATGACACTTCTTTTATGAACAATTTATACATTTGTTTCTCCTGTGTATTTCTGCAGAATGCTGTCCGTTTTTAAAATATTCCAATATTTTTCAGCAGTACTATTTTTATTAATTACTGCAGTACTTGCTAATACATCTAGTCTCAAATGTAACATGATTACTATGAGTCCCTGTTTTCTTATCAGGTGTCTTCTATACTCCTGAATCTTGCTGGTTAAACTACCATATCAATTCTTTCTATAAATTGTTTGGAATAGTCTCTTCTTCTGCAACATGAAACCAGTTCTCTGGCACGGTTATAAAATGTAATGTTCACTGGTATTGCAGCTGACTTGATTCGACTGGCATTTTGATATAGTGACCTTAATGTGCCTTGGATGGCAGCTGTTAAACTGAAGCAGATGATTTTTCTCTAAAGAATTTTTATATATCAATGTGTGGAATTTATCATCCATGTGATAAGGTGTTATATCCAAATATGTGACATTGTCCAAACTGGAAGCAGAATAAAACAGTGGCCTTACTTAATTTCTTTTACAAAATATCTGAAACTCATGGAGAGAAATGCTGTTTGCTGTCTTTACAAAAATGTCATTGATGAAACACTCAGGGAACATAGTAGCTGGGGTGTGGGGATCATTGTGCTGTTAGGTGCAGACATGGCCGGCCTTTGGTCATCTGGTGCCCTAGGCAAAATGTCTCCACAGTGCCCCCCCAACACCACCATGTGCCCCCATCCTGGTCTACCTGCACCACCCAGATTACTAGATTACTGGAAAAGTGCCCCTGCTAGAGAGGCACCCTAAGTTGTCGCCTAGTTGACATATGCCTAAGGCTGGCTATGGCTGCAGCACCATTGGTAGTATGCAGTCGACTTCCTGCAGGTTATCCTGCTGGGTGCAGCTGATATTGTGTCTCCTTTCATTTTATGAGTGGGGAGTGGAGGGGAGATCATTTGCATATACATTTCATGCATGGAGTAACATGACACAATGGGAAGGATCATGCACAATGTCTTATCCCATTATGTAATTCCCTTTGTGAAACACAATAGGCTTTGGTATGCCAAGTTATGGTGCACCAAGCCCACTCAATGGAACATAATGTTTATAAATTGTTACAAAACATCATTTATGACTCGTATCCTACCATCAGGTCATAATATCCAAATTTCATGCCCCCTGGTTTTAATATCCAAAGATCTGGCAGCAAACATAACGATGATGGAATGGAGCTGCTATCGTGTATCACTTGTTTCTTAAGAGACAACAGGTTCCCGTATTTTCCACTGAATGAATCCCTTCTGATCCAAATCAAAGTTAACAAATTAATATTTTTTTCATCTGTTTGCCTATGTATCCCTTGGATGTAAATGGAACTGCAGCTGAAGAGGTCATTAATTTGCTGATGTTGAGCATTAACATGGATCTCTTCATTTTGTTTGACCTGAATATTGATTAGAAAGACCTGCTGGGTAAATATCACCATCCTTCCTTGCAACTTCATGGTCTCACCAGTTTAATCATCCAACAAACTAGAGTAAATAAAATATTTGTTAATGAAAGCCATATTACATGTTCTACGGGTCATCCATGAGGTGTAATGACTGACTTCATCAGCTGCCCCAGTTACAAATATTTGCTTTGTGAGACTTTACTGAAATCTAGAAGATTCAAATGCTTTGTTTCTCAAGAAATAAGAGAAATTTGATGCCAAGAGCTTATTTGTGTTCTGTACTCTAAATTGAATACACTCTACCACTTTTCACATGACAACACTTCAATGTAGTCTTTTTGTAGATCTTGAAGAACATTGCCTCCTTGTACAGAAGGTACACTCGGTTAAAAAAAAAGCCTCTGTTTACACCCCATATCAAGGCTATGATGTTACACAAGCCTCCTTTCTGACCTGTTTTCCTGGCAATCCAAACAGGAATCAGAAATCATTAAATATCATGAACTCCATAAGAAAATGACAAATTTATTATTATCTAATCAGAATATCATCTTCTTGTGCAATGACACATGCGTGCCAATAATCAGTGTTGCTTGGTATAATATTGTCAAGCTACTTAATCCTGGATGTAACTCCATTATTTTCCTAATTCCATTTCTAAATGATAAAATATTGTTACTTGAATCAGTGCCTTACCACAACATGACTGTCTAGCCTTAACCTTTCAAATAATCTAACTGAATAATATATCTGTAGGAGTGTACAGATTCCTTTGCAGGCTGAGATCCGGGCCTGCATCAGTGCACAATCTGTCCCTGAGTTCTTAGTCATTACTTCCAACACTGTTACTCACCTTTTTACCATCTTTGTAAAAGATCTCTTACAGAATGACTTGTTCCATCCAGCTGGAAAAAAGCATTCATTGTACCTCTACATAAAGAAGGGTCATCAATCCTTTAAGACAGATACTGTCTCATGGTTCTTTTGTCTTTTCCATCAAGAGTTCTTAAAAATGCATTTGTTAGCAACTTCTTCTGTGCTAAATAAAATTCAGCATATTTTGAATCCAGAGCATGAATTGTGGCCTAGACATGCAGGTGGTAGTACCCAACTGATGTTTATAAAATGCACCCATGAATAGTTAGATCATGAGCGTGTGGTTGGATTGATTCTCCCAGACCTCTCTAAAGCATTTGATATTATTGGTCGAAAGTTTTTTCTTCTTTCAGTGCCACTAAGTGGTTTACGACTTATCTTGAACAAAAGACAACAGTCAATCAAATGGAACAATGCAGTCTATAACTCAGTATGATTTAAGGGTGGAGTCTGAGTCCCCTCAAAGTTCTCAAAGTTCTATGTTGGATTTACTACTCTTTATCTTTTGAATGGTGCATTTATTCATTGTGAGAATGCAAAACTGGTCTAGTGTTTAAACAAATCTCCTATTTTTTCTTGTAAATAATTCCATGCAATTTATATTTGGATCCTTAAAGTTATGGCTCAAGTCTATAGGATTTTACATTTGCACTTCTAAGACTGAATCTAAACTTTTACACAATAAAACCAAACTCCTGATTACTCTGCAATGCCTTCATGCAAGCCAAAGTTATTCCTGATGCTTCCATTCCATTGAAAGAGTGTCTTACTATAGGATTTGATTGTAATTTCAATACTTGTAATTAGGAGTCTTGGAATTATGAAAAAACAAAACAAAAGGTGAACTACAGTCTCTGCTCTCCTTTAATGTTATTTCTTTGCATAGAGGCAAGCACTCTCTACAACCCCCATTGTGGGGTGCTGAACCCCAGCTACTTATATCAACTAAATTTGAGATTATCATAACTTGAAGAAAATGGAATACTCTGTGACCCAGCAGTGTTGGACCTAGTATATGTACGTCCCCATTTTAACATATGCGGTCTCATTATTATGGTTCTTGCACTTACATGTCTTGGAATTTAAAACTGCTTCCTTTACCATAACCTCTATGGACAATGCATCTATTGAGGAAGTAAATTCAAAAGAGCTGTATGGCTTCATCACAAGATAATCAGTTATAGCTTTATAAATATGTAAATAATGTTGTATATAGGGCTAATCAAAAGTTAGACTTTACAGAGCTAATAATACTTCACATAATGTGAGACAGAGCTATTATAGGTTCATAGGTAGGTACTAGGCTATTGGCCCTAGGGCCTATATCAGCTTAAACAAAAAGGTACCCTGGCTTTCGCCACCCAAGAAAATTATTGTCCTGTGCCCCTGTCAAGCAGAGCCACAGAAGTGATCCCCTGGGTGAATTTCCTATCTCCCATCCAATCATCAAGACTTTTCTTGAAGAGTGTTAATGAGGAGCTTTGTTTGATACCGATAGGTAGTTTGTTCCAGAGTATGGGAAGTCTCTGGGACAAGAATCTATCTCTCCAGTATGTTCTGTTTATTGTGGTGACAAGGTTTAGGTTTCTAGAGTGTATAGCTCGGAGGGATTGGGAATTCTTTAAGTGGAGCATGTCCAACAGCTCTGGGTTTGACATAGCTTTGTATGTTAGACAGAGATCACCTTTGAGTAGGCAATATGTAACGGAGTAAAGCTGGAGTTTTTTGAGACGGTCTGTGTAGGGCATCTGTTTAAGGCCGGTAATCCTCTTTGTGAGGAATTTCTGCGGCCTTTCCAGTTGTTGTAGATGTCTTATGAGGTACATATCAAAAGGGGCGTTGTACTCTATAATTGGTCTAATGAGTGATGAGTAGAGGTGAACAATGACCTCTTTTTTCCTGGATGAGAAACCTTTTGTGATGAGGTGTGCCACATAGAAGGATTTCCTGACTACTGTGGTGATGTGATTATCAAAGGAGAGACTACTGTCCACCTGTGTCCCAAGGTCTCTTATCACATAGCTCAGATGGCTTAGTGGTTAAGTGCTGTGGCTATAGTGTACAGGATCCAGGGTTCAAGACCTGCAAGGGCTATTTATCTGGTTGGGAGGGTGGCCTAATGGTTAAGGTGTTTGCCTTACAAACACAAGGTGCAGGGTTTGAGTTTCACAAGGGATAACTGGCAAGGCCTAAAATGGCTTACAAGGGCAGTTAGCCTAGTACTAACCTATGAACCTATGCACACATTTTCGGTGTTAAGTAGACTACCGCCTATGTAGTAGTTCATGGGTACAGAGTTTTTACCAAAAGGGATGACAATGCACTTTTTGGCACTGAGCTTGAGGCCATGGCTTTGACACCAGGCATTTGTCTCAGTGAGGCTCTTTTGTAGGATGTCCACATCGTTAGGAGTTTTGATTATGGCTCCTAGTTTGCAGGAGAGGACCCAGGACTGAACCCTATGGTACTCCACTTGTCACTGGTCTGAAGTTGGATTTGGAGTCTGCTACTTTCACAGTGTGGGTTCTGTCAGTGAGCCAGTTGGCACCCCATCTTGTGACATAGGGATTTATACCTAGTTTTGTGAATTTATCTATAATTCCAGAGTGAGGGTTGGTGTTGAAAGCCTTGGCAAGATCTAGATAGGCTGTGTGAACAACCTTATACTCATCTACATCTTTGGTGACCACTTCAAGGAAGTCTATCAGGTTTAGGATACATGATCTGCCTTTTACAAACCTGAACTGGATAGGGTCCAGAGTTTGGAGATTACCAATGTGATTGTTTATAAGTTCCATGATGATACCTTCCATAACCTTGCAGACCAGGCTCATCAGGCTAATGGGGCAGTAGTTTCTGGGGTCCGTGGTGGCTCCCCCTTTGTGGAGTGGGATAACCGTTGCTGTGCACCATTCTGTGGGAAGAAAGCCTGAGGTGAGGCTATGATTGAACATGGTACATAGGTGGGGTGCCAGTTCGTTCTGTAGTTCGTGTAGAACACAGACTGGGATGTTGTCAGGTCCCATGGATGCTGTGTTATTGGCTTTGGAGAGTGTGTTTTTTACCTGTGCAGCCATGATTATAGGAACTTTGCATTCTTTGGGTATAGAGATGGCCCCTTTAGGGGATGAGAGGGGGGTAAAGTTAGCACTGAACCTATCTACCAGGATGTTGGCAATATCAGCTGGTTCTGTATGTTTAGTGCCATTGTGCTGTAACTCAGAGCAGATCTGAGTGTTGCCATTGAGATTCTTGACATAGCTATAGAATGCTTTGTGGTTGTCTTTAAAATCAGTGGTGATTTTGTTTTCATAACTAGCTTTGGAGGATTTTATGAGGGATCTCAGCTTCTTACTGAGGCTGACCAGGGAGTTCCTCCAATCATGGGATTTTACTCTTTTTTGCAACAGTTTCTTCCTTCTGTTGTAGAGTTTGTTTATGGCAGGGAACCACCAGATTGGCTTCTGTTTTTGGAGGATAGCATCTTGGTTCTGTTAGGGATTGCACGATCCATGCACTCGTGTAAGTGCTTATAAAGTGCATTTGTATAGGATTCAGTAGTTGTTCCTCTATTGTCCGTCAGCATGGGTGTCATGACGTTTGCCACCTCTGTCTTAAGAAGCGTGAAGTTGGCTTTGGAGAATTTTTTTATGGTGGTTTCCCTAATGGAAGATGGGGTGGGATGTGGATGCCTAGGGTGATTATCTTGTGGTCAGATCTGACCAATGAAGAACTGACCTCTGGTGTGGAACACTGGTTGCCCATGTTGGTAATGACCAGGTCTAGGATATTGCTGCCCCTGGTGGGGGTGTGGATAAGTTGATCCAAGGTGTTGGAATTTAGGAATTCCAGAAATCATTGCGCACAAGAGTTGGTACATGAGTAATTTTCCCCATTAATGGCGGGGTAGTTGAAATCGCCCATTATTAAGGTGTTAGGTTGTACCCTAATATTTTCCAGTGTATGAAGAAATGAGGAGTGGGAATCCTGGGGCATGGTGGGGGGGGGGGGTCTGTAGCAAGCTACAGTTTGGATTGTGGTCTTGCCCAGAGTTAGTTGCACTTGGATAATCTCTCTGAGCAACTAGCCTAGAGGTGTGGATAGCCTTAATGAATAGCCTTAATGAATATGGACACACCTTCACCTTTAGTGTTTCAGTCCAGGTTAGGTGGCCGAAAGGTGTGGTATGAATTATAGCATGGTAATGCAGGGGTGCTCTCTGGAGCCTTAAGCCAGGTCTCTGTCACTGCACAGATGTTGATGTTCTCCATTTTAAGGATTGCCTCGAGTGAGTGCATTTTGAGGTTTAGATTTCTAGCATTGAGTAGCATTACCCTCAGATTTTGCTTGCTTGTACCTGTTACAGTGGTGAATTTGTCATTTGAACCTTGCCTAAAAAAAAAGCACTGTAGGGGTGGCAAGAGCCTTAGCCAGTATCTGGAATCCCAAGGGTGACAGGTGCAGGCCATCCCTGGCAAAGCATTGTGATTTGTCTATCCTGTCATTCCAGGTAGACAGATACTGGATCCCCTTATAATGACACCAGAAGCTTAGCCAATTTATGAAGTCAATCATTTTGTCCTCTTACTGTGGTATCATTCTGGGTGATGGCAGGATGCTACTCAAGGCTAGGGTCATACCTGCCTGGGCTACAAGATCAGACAGCTCCTCCATGTCTCTTTTCATGTAGTTCAGGGAGGTACGTCTCAGGTCATTCACACCAACATGGACAATGACAGAGTCATATTTGTACTTGTTGTGGAGTGACCTGAGTTAGTGCATTATGTGGTGGATCCTGGCACCTGACAGGCAGCTGACTGTAACTTTCTCCTTGTTTAGCCTGGTGAGTGGAACATCAGTGTGCCTGACTATAGAGTCATCTATGACTAGACTGTTGGGTATGTTGTTATGCCTTATGGGCTGTGATTGAGTGGCACACTGAGTTTGTGGGCTATGTGTCATTTGGGTTGTTTTAGGGGGGTGGAGGTTGCTTGCGTTTCTGCTTTGGAGGTCCCTGTTGCTTGGGTAGATTTTTATTTGTCTTTCTATGTGTGTGTTTTGGTGGTGTAGGTTTTGAGGGCCTATGTGATGAGTGTGGTGTGGTGCAAGTGTTTACCTTCTCCTTTTGACTGTCTAGTCCAGTCTTGGATGAAGAGAGCTTTGCTTCCAGTTTGGTTATATAAGTGCATCTCTCACAGGTTGTAGTGCTGGGTGGTAGGAGGAGAGGGTTGTCTGTGTACATGTGACAATTGCTGCATTGTCCCAAGATGCCCAGATTCATCAGGTAGACAGGAGAAAACACCGGGAGCTGACCCTTAGACATGCCTGGATAGGTGCTTATTTATTAAGTACTAAAAACTGTTTTCCTCTAGACAAGTGAGGAAAGTTGAGTGCTGTAGTAATTTGTAGCTTATTTAGTGCTTACAATGAGTTCTGAACAAGTGCTGAGCTCAAAGAAACAGATCTGAGTGCTGAAACTAAAAAAAACTTTCTAGTTCTAAGAAACAAAATTAAGCTAGAAGGCTTCCCTCCAACACAGAAAGGCTTGGGGGCTCAGAAGCTTGCAAACAGTCCTGGATACAGCAAATCTGTATATTCTGTATATTCTTTCTCGTAATGTGAGTCATTCTACTGTGAACGGGTACTTGCTTTCACATCTCTGTGTTCTGCATATGTTCTAACTACCCTACAGCCACCTGTACTGTGTAAACGTTATCAGACTTCAAACATGGCAGTCTGATTTGCACTGTAGGTCTCGTCATTGTTAAAGGTTCATAACCTCAGGTGTCTGGGGTTCAACCAGCAGCTTTCTTAATATAATTAAAATTTGCACATAAGCAAATTCATTAAGTGTTCCATTTTGTCTGCTATTGTGTGCCATAAATTTCACCAAGAATTTAGGCTTTCTGTAAGAAAGCTTTTTAAAATCTAAGAAATGAAAAGTAGATGTGGAGATGCATTCTAACCCATGCACAGTGATAAATTCTGAAATAAGCCTTATACTTTAGAAAAATGGCCTTTTAAGATCTCTGAGATAAAATAAGAATATTAACTGTGTTTTCTGTCCCATAGTATCTGGTGACTTCTTCAGGCAATATATTGCAATAACTCCGTAACTGATACAGCTCTATAAGTTTGTGTATTATGTTTCTGTACCTAATACAATTGTGTTTCCTAAGCGTTATTAGTTCTGTCACTCATTTACAATTACTGTTATATTTTATGCATTGCTCATATCAGTCACTGCTATGCTAATGTATCTTGTATGTAAACATATCTGCATAACATCATTTGATTTCCATTTCTGCTCCTATTATTTGACGTTAATTTATGCATGTAATGTATTTAATTCCTCAGCCATCAAAATTTCTGTTAAATACAATCTACTGACACAGTCACTCACACTCATCTTTATGTACCCTAAGATAATCTAGAGTTACAGTACTAAATTCGTGCATTTTATTATATCTTTGATTTATATATATTGTATATATCATCACTTCAGTCACTTCTGTATTTTACTGCTGATTTGATATTTGTTGCATTTATATTTGCATTTTGTTTTGGAGTTTTTCCATGGAACTTTGGTGGAAATAGGATTCTCTAGCTGAACATTTCCCGGTCAACAAACATAATAAACAAATAAACCAAACTGGGCATCAGACTAAGGGGTAATTTCCCATGACTCTTCTAGTTATTTCCTGAACAAAGGATACATAGTAACCTTTTTCAGTCTTCAGGCACAGCCCTGTAAGTAATGGTGATATTAAATGAAGCAATAATAAAAATCACTAGTCACCCATTTTTAGGGTCTATGTTAAATCAGCGAACACTTAAAATAGCGAACGCTGATTTATCGACCCTTTAAGAATCAAAGCTGACAATCTCGAAGACATGGAACAGCAATTATTTTCTCGAGGAGAAAAAAAAATTTGCTATTCCACCAAAAAAAAAAAAAAAAAGTTCAAAACACAAAATAAAATGATGGCTTTGCCCCCACCCCCCTGATATGAGTGGGCTGCTCCCTCCACCTCCCTACTTAAATATACCAACCCCAAGATGATCGCACCACAGTGGAAGAAATGGCATAGCCCTGAAAATGGCCCACCAATTTTTTTCCTTGGGGGAAAAAAATCACTGTTCCGTGTCTTTGGGATTGTCAGCTTTTGCTATTAAAGGGACGATAAATCAGTATGTGCGATTTTAAGCATTAGCTGATTTAATATAGACTCCATTTTAATAGCAGCAGAGGGATACAATACCGGCTAGTGTTTTATAATTATATGTCTATGTAGCCCCTCAATCACTTCCTTAGAAATATCTCCATCTGTTCCCAACTTTATAAGAAGTTGACTGCTAATAGAGAAGTAACTAAAAAGATGCAGAAATTGTTAATGACAGAGATGCCTAATCAAACACTAACATAACAAGAGAATGCATGCTGAAAAAGCTAAATATCTCAGGATACTTGTAAGGCACAGTTAGACAAATTTCTAAATTAAAACATACATTCCAGGACAAATGATTCATCTTCTGAAACTTGAAACAGGAATCATGAATGAAATGTGAACATAGTTTATGCTGGCAGATGAAAGGGTGCTATGGACATCCTGTCAGCAGAAGTTGAAGGAAAGCTGGCAACATGACTAAAGGCCAGGACAGATGCCAGCTGGTTCCCAGTGTGTTGATAGTGGGAATCTAGATGAGCAAGTTTTGGTCTCTCAGGTCTAGTGAACGAGGGTGGGAATAGAACAATATGGCCTGGTGCCCTATCCTGGAAGGGAAAAGGTGTGGAGTTGTAGTAGCCTATAGGGCCCCACTCAGAGACTGGGGGAGGGTGTAAGTTGGTGCCCAACAAGTCTGATACTACTTAGCGTTCTGGGGTGAGTTACCTGATAGTCCATTTTGATGGGGGGGGGCACGAATCAATTCTACTGCAGTGCTGACACCCATCTAGAGTTCTGTATTACAGTAGCCTGTAAGACATCTGTAAGACACATACATTGCTTTCAGCTGTATGCATTACTGGCTTGCCTGCATATGGCAGCATGTTGTAGGATGAATCTGCTTCATGACATCACTCAAAATGGCACTTAAGGAGAGAAGTATATGTATACGTGGAATCTCTTGAAGCAATGAGTAATAGCCCTTCTTCTTATTGCTTTAATGGAAATAAAGGCACGATGACTTTGCAATGGGCATGACAGGGCTGGCAGTCAGAATGGCTTGATATGTTCGCTACCAAGACAGTCAGATGTTACAGGTCTGGTAGCAGTAGGTAAGCTGGTTCATATACTGATGTACACACACACACACACACACACACACACACACACACACACACACACACACACACACACATATATATATATATATATATATATATATATATATATATATATATAGGGAGAGAGAGGTGTGTGACTGTACTTTAAAATGCAAGAGAGAAAACATCTTACCACAGTGGTTATGTTTTTACCTTACATTTTTGCAGACAAGGCTCCAGCCTTCCTCTCTGGCCGCTGTCCTTATGGAGTTTACATGTCACATCTGTATCTGTGTGGGTTTTCTGAGAGTACCTCCCAAAAGCATGATGTTTGACTAGCTATATACAAACACACACACACACACACACACACACACACACACACACACACACACACACACACACACACACACACACACACACACAGACACACACACATACTTCCGTAGGATGCAGTAACTTTAATGGCATAAGCACATTTATTGATAATTCTTCTAGGACTTCACACAAAATAAAAACATTAATTATCACATTTTAATGCAATTAAAAAAAAAACTTGACCACGTCACAAGACAAAGTAAATTCAAATAGCCAATAAATTAACATATAGGCCCCCTTCTCTTTAATATATTTACAAATAACCTCCATATAGCAACCACCAAAACTGATATTGTTCAGTATGCAGATGATGCAACCCTAATCTGCTCAGCACCCACCATCCATCTACTATTAAGTAAAGCCCAAGAATCCTTCACTGAGATAAAAAAACTGGCTAAATAACCATCAACTAATACTAAACCCAAAAAAGACACAACTAATGCTATTCCACCCAACTAAACCCTACGACCCCACGTTCACCATCCTTTCTGCTAATAACACCCTCATCACCCCAGTAACCGAGGCCAAATTACTAGGTGTCACTATCGACCAACAACTTAAATTCAATAAACATATATCTCAAACCATCTCTAAAGTTAATAAAAAGCTAGGATGCCTGTACCGTAGCAAGCAGTACCCCCCAAGTCCAGGACTACCATTGCCAGAAGTCATTTCTTATCAACATTGATGTATGCCTGCCCAGTTCTAACTAAAATCAATAAATCTGACCTGAACAAAATCTCCACTTGCTACTATAAAATAGCCAGGTTCGCTGCCAATACTAAATCACACTCCCACCACTGTTAATTCCTACTCAAGCTGCACTAGCCAGAATTCCCAAACCTACTGCGCTACCACCAACTCATCATCACTCATCAAATTCTAGACCAACCAGAGAGAACCCCTGCCCTACCTGGCATAGTAAACTTCCACAACTCCATCAGGGAACTACAATCAAGCAACAAATCCTTGATCATGGTAAATCCAAGCAAGAACAGCGCTGGGGAAGCCCTATTTTCCTATGAGGTGGCTAAAGCATGGAACACTCTCCCACCTGACCTCAGGATACAAACTTGTGCAACCATATTTAAGGACCTCCTAAAAACCCACCTCTATGCTAATCCCCTTTGCTATTGCAAAGGCACCACCTTACACCTATCCAGGCCACAGGGAGACCAATCTCTTCAGCCTCAGTACCCACATGATACTCCCACCTAGATGCTCTGTACATTTTTTTGCACATTTAGTAGCATTTACCTACTTGGGCAGTCGAGGTGGTGCAGCGGTTAGAGTTGCCGCCTCACAGCAAGAGGTTCTCCAGTTCGATTCTCGGCTGGGGTGCCTTCTGCGCAGAGTCTGCATGTCCTCCCTGTGGTCGCGTGGGTTTCCTCCGGGTGCTTCGGTTTCCTCCCACATCCCAAAGACATTCTGTAGGTGGATTGGACACTCTAAATTGGCCCTAGGTGTGAGTGTGTGCGCGTGTGTGCCTTCTGTGGAAGGTTGGGAGCCGGGCTGGCAACTCAACACCGTAAAACTCCACTGCTAATCATGAGTGGACAGGTGATCCGCTGTGGTGATCCCTAACTGGGAAAAAGCCGAAAGAAGAAGAAGAAGAAGTGCATTTACCTACTCCTGGGTACCTCATGTTCATATATCATATGTCTATTATTAGACTCGGGGATCTCCTGACCAAATCAAGAATTACGCTCGTGCTTTCTAACTGTAAATATTTGTAAATATGGACCTACATCCTGGCACCTTATGTATCTATCACAGTACTATCACTGCAAATTCACTGATCCTTTGACTGCATTATGCTGCTCACGGGAATTTTTCCTTTTTTTCTCTCACATGTCCTCATACTTGGATTAATCTATGTCCTATTACTTTTTTATTCACGTATGTGATGTTTGATGTGTATTATGCTGTTCATTTGATATGTGATAAGTGATGTGTATTATGTTGCTTGTTTGATATTTACTGTATTTTTATTCACACATGTTGTCATAGCTACCACGTGTATTAACCTATGTATTTTCCACCATATTAACCTATGTATTGTTCACCATATTACTTCTTGGAGCTTTTCTCCTCAGGACTCCACTGAAAAAGGACACCTATTGTCCAGTCGGATTTAATCCTGGTAAAACAAATGTTAAATAAATAAATAAATATATTATTAACATCAAAAATTCCATTAAAGCAATATCAAAATTAACTGAAACAGCCATACACGAACTAAGAAGAAAAAAAGCAAGTAACCGGTTTGCCAACCACAAACTGTTTATTGAATATGAGCGCTTTCATCAGGCGTTCGCCCCAAGCCTTTTTCAGAATAAAAACAGCTGTAACCAACTTCCATTTAAATAAGCAACCATTCAAGTCACATGTATAAGCTGTGTTGGATTATTGGTTAAAAACAAGAGGCAAAACGTCATGAAGTCAATAACAAATGCATATAAAGCCTATCTCAAACATTTTAAAAGTCAAAATTCATCAACTCTAATCAAGCAATGTTTAAAATCTGTCAACGTCTGTAGACTAAAACATGAAAGATATTGTCAACATTATACTAAATGTGAAATTCAGACTTTAATTTTAAGTAACTTAAAATCGACACTGTTTCATTTAAACCAGGTTTTCTTGTAGCATTGCTTCTGAGCTGCCAGAGTAATTCTTTGTATTCAAGCAATAACTCCATTGGCCTGACGGTACTATTTTCGGTGCAAACCTGTTCTAAAACAGCAAACTTGAAGTTATGATTTGGGTGATCCGCTATGTGCTTGGCTAAAGCATTGTTGCCATTGCCCTTCCTAATGTCATAAACGTGTTGGTAAATACGTTTATTTAATGTGTTAATAGTCTTACCAATGTAAAAACATTGACAGTCCTGGCAAATAGCAATATATATATATACAAGTTGCTTACATTTAAACTTTTTATACAAATACACTTTACCATATCCACTAATAAAAATGACATTGGTCTCCAAAATAAAGGGGCATTGCGCACAATGTCCACATTTTCGCATATAACCCTCCTTTTTGGCAGTGGAATTATGTTCCAAAAGACTCTTTAAACATGTATCCATCCTATATATAATACAAGGTTTGTCCTGAAATCTTGATTTACAAGTGTCATCGGTAGTGAGAATTGTCCAATTGTTAAACAAGATGAACCTAATGTTGCAACAAAGGGGTTTAAAGGTAAGAATCATGACATCAGTATAAGTAACCCCCTCCCTAGTATTTAAAGCCAATGTCCTAATGATGTTAGTTGGACCAGAATCCAAGGAAAAACCCAAAAGTGGAAAAAAGTAACCATTGTTTCTTTTTTCTTTAACTTCATTTAAAATGGAGTCAACAAAGGTAACAGGGTACCCCCTTCTAGTAAGCATACCCTTAAGCTTGTCAATCCCCTGTAGAAATAATGTCCAATCACTAACCATTCTTGCTGACTGTACCCCCTGTCCTTTAACTAAAGATTTTTCCTATGGACAGGGGATACAGTCAGCAAGGATGGGGTGAAAGCTATCAAAATGTAGCAAGGTGTTAGAGTATGTGGGTTTTCTGTACAACGTAGAAATAAATCTGTGATTCTGTAAATCCTTACTTATAGTTATGTCCAGAAAGTTGATAAATTCCCTATTTTGTATTTTAGTTGTTGTGTCTTTCGGCTTTTCCCGGTTAGGTGTCGCCACAGTGGAACTCCGGTCTGCTAATGATTGGCAGTAGATTTTTACATGCCGAGTTGCCAGCCCTGATGCACAACCTTCAACAAAGGTACACCCATTCATGCATGTCTCCACTCAGAAGACGCTTTAGCTGAGAATTGAATCTAAGAAAATTAGTACTTGAGTTTAAGAAACAAAAAACTGCTCAAGCTGTTCTTCATTTCAGTCCCAAAAAATTAACAGATCATCAAGGTATCTCCCATAAAATCTGCAGTGCCTAAAAAGTGCATTCTCAAATACTGTAGTCAGTTCCCATTGGGTCAATACAGTGCTCGCAAAAAGGGGGGGTGCACGCCGCCCCCATTGTCATTCCTGTTTTCTGTTTAAATAACTGATTTTCTAAAGAAATTAAATTGTTATGTAACACTAACTCCATAAGAGTCCTGAACATCAAAATCCTGGAGTGCCCTAAGGAAGTAAAAGAACACAAATATTCGTAGAATAATTCAATGCCTGCCTGGTGAGGTATAACTGTAAAAAGGTCTTTGATATCCATAGTAATGAATATCAAGTTATCACTATACAAATTACCTTGTATTTTTTTAAGGCAGTCCCAAGAGTCCTTTAACACATGATTGTGTTGGTCTAAAATATGTTTTAAATTGTTGTGAATGAATTTGGCCAAACTAAATGTTTTTGAAGCCTTCGCATCCACAATCGGTCTAAAAGGGGGATTTTTAATACTTTTATGTATCTTGGGAATGCCGAAAATTGTGGGAATTCGTAGATATTTTTGTGTAAGGAAGTTGTGCTCACTCAGTGAAATTTGTTCATTTAAAAGCAGTTCATTTAAACAAATGTCTATGTTTCTATAACAGATGTTAAGTTCATTTCTTGAAATCTCGTCATAAGAATCAGTAAACAAATGTCTTAACATTATTTCAGCATACCTAGCCTGATTCATAATGACCAATCCTCCACCCTTATCCGGTTTCATCACTCTGATAGAAGTGCTCTCTCTGATGTTTTTTAACAAATCGATTTCAGTGTCTGTCAAGTTGTACATATCTACATTGTTTTAACCATAATGTAGTCTACGGATTTGTTCCATACAAAGATTTTCATATACATGTAGAGTTGGATGTAGGGGGAGTGTTGAAAGTGCTGGTTTTTCTACATTCTCCTGTGTTCCTATAGGAAGAGTGTTCATCATTATTGAAATACATTTTAAAATTAAGTTTCCTTACAAACAACTTAAGTTCCAATAAAGAACTATCTTCCCTGGGTGTACCAGTAGGGACAAAGTTAAGTCCCTTTTGAAAAAGATTAGCCCATGGTGCATCAACTTCCAATTCACTATAGTTGTAGATCTTGAAATCACCAGTCTCACTGGGCAATGGCAACAAAGCTTTAGCCAAGCACATAGCGGATCACCCAAATCATAACTTCAAGTTTGCTGTTTTAGAACAGGTTTGCACTGAAAATAGTACCGGTGGGCCAATGGAGTTATTTCTTGAATACAAAGAATTACTCTGGCAGCTCAGAAGCAATGCTACAAGAAAACCTGGTTTAAATGAAACAGTGTCGATTTTAAGTTACTTAAAATTAAAGTCTGAATTTCACATTTAGTATAATGTTGACAATATTTTTTCATGTTTTAGTCTACAGACGTTGACAGATTTTAAACATTGTTTGATTAGGGTTGATGAATTTTGACTTTTAAAATGTTTGAGATAGGCTTTATATGCATTTGTTATTCAATTCATGACGTTTTGCCTCTTGTTTTTAACCAATACTATAACACAGTTTATACATGTGACTTGAATGGTTTCTCATTTAAATGGAAGTTGGTTACAGCTGTTTTTATTCCGAAGAAGTCTTGGGGCGAACGCCTGACGAAAGCGCTCAAATTCAATAAACAGTTTGTGGTTGGCAGACCGGTTACTTGCTTTTTTTCTTCTTAGTTTGTGCATGGCTGTTTCAGTAAGTTTTTATGGAGCAAGGAAATTGCAATGCTACTACTGGCTTGGTTCCCATGCACGAGTTGACTAACTCCATTGGGAACTTATCAGCACTCATTGAGGTGCTGACTGTACAAGTAACGGACCTCGGAAGGAACCTGGCAGGGTTATTTACAAAAGTACATCAACCTGCTTTTCCTTTGCAGGCAGCTAGTGGCTCTGTGAGTGCTTCCATTCCTCCAAGGCAGGGCAGCTCTATTTCCATGACAACGGAGCGGAGCGGTTCACCTACTGGCCAAGAAGTTTTAAGAGGCGGTAACAACAATGGTGGAGGCAATGGCATGAATTCTACTCTGGTACTTTCTTTTTCTGAATGGATTACTAATGGAGTACATTGTGATTTTGGGCCCGACCATACTAGAACAGGTCGAGGGACTGTGGACCAACAAATTAAGGGTTTTGAGGAGGAAGTCACAAAGTTACGTAAGCTGCAAGTGGAGAACTGTTATGTTAAAGAATGTGTTCGTCGGCAACAGATTCCAAAGGGACTTAGAACTTGGAAATTTCCCATAGGTACTGTTGCTGGTTCAGAACTGCATAAGGAACTGCTAACTTTGTTTAACAAACACGGTTGTGAGTTACTTGATGTTCTTATTAGAGACAATAACAAGAAAATGAATGATTTAAAAATTAAAACAGATGCTATTAATGAAGGTTTACACAACTATTTGTTGTTCCAGACTAAAGTTAATGAATACAATACTGTGCTAGTGAACATTGATAAAGCTATGTTTGTACTTAAAAATAAAAAAGGTAATAAACTGGAAAGGGAGCAGGAAACAGCTTATCCCTTACCTAACAACAACAGTACAGGTTGTGAAGTAAGGGAGGGGACTACCCACCCTTTAGGGGACCCTAACATGGTTGATGACAATTTGAGTGATATGAATGAGCACGTTATCCCTTTAGAGGCACCTTTGAGGAGATCAGAGCATCTCCAGAACTGGCAACAACAGTATTATCAAGAGAGAACCGGGAATGGCAACTGTCAGAGCAATTACAATGGAGGGAGAACATGCAGGGGGAGGGGGAGTGGTATGCCGAACAATTGGTAGGGGATGACATATTTACAACATGTGAGATTATCACCAATGAGACTGGTGATTTCAAGATCTACAACTATAGTGAATTGGAAGTTGATGCACCATGGGCTAATCTTTTTCAAAATGGATTTAACTTTGTCCCTATTGATACACCCAGGGTAAATAGTTCTTTATTGGAACTTAAGTTGTTTGTAAGGAAACTTGATTTTAAAATGTATTTCAATAATGATGAACACTCTTCCTATAGGAACACAGGAAAATGTAGAAAAAACAGCACTTTCATCCCCCCCCCCACATCCAACTCTACATGTATATGAAAATATTTGTATGGAACAAATCCGTAGTCTACATTATGGTAAAAACAATGTAGATATGTACAACTTGACAGACACTGAAATCGATTTGTTAAAAACCATCAGAGAGAGAGTACTTCTATCAGAGTGATGAAACCGGATAAGGGTGGGGGATTGGTCATTATGAATCAGGCTAGGTATGCTGAAATAATGTTAACACATTTGTTTACTGATTCTTTTGATGAGATTTCAAGAAATGAACTAAACATCTGTTATAGAAACATAGACATTTGTTTAAATGATCTGCTTTTAAATGAGCAGATTTCACTGTGTGAGCACAACTTCCTTACACAAAAATATCCACGAATTCCCACAATTTTCGGCATTCCCAAGATACATAAAAGTATTGAAAATCCCCCTTTTAGACCGATTGTGGATGCGAAGGCTTCAAAAACATTTAATTTGGCCAAATTCATTCACCACAATTTAAAACATAGTTTGGACCAACACAATCATGTGTTAAAGGTCTCTTGGGACTGCCTTAAAAAATACAAGGTAATTTGTATAGTGATAACTTGATATTCATTACTATGGATGTCAAAGACCTTTTTACAGTTATACCCCACCAGGCATTAATTGAATTGTTCTACGAATATTTGTGTTCTTTTACTTCCTTAGGGCACTCCAGGATTTTGATGTTCAGGACTCTTATGGAGTTAGTGTTACATAACAATTTCATTTCTTTTGAAAATCAGTTATTTAAACAGAAATCAGGAATGGCAATGGGGGCGGCTTGTGCCCCCCTTTTTGCGAACACTGTATTAACCCAATGGGAACTGACTACAGTATTTGAGAATGCACTTTTTATGCACTGCAGATTTTACGGGAGATACCGTGATGATCTGTTAATTTTTTGGAATGGAAATGAAGAACAGCTTGAGCAGTTTTTTTGTTTCTTGAACTCAAGTACTGATTTTCTTAGATTCACTAAGTACAAAATCGAGAATTTATCAACTTTTTGGACATAACTATAAGTAAGGATTTACAGAATTATAGATTTATTTCTATGTTGTACAGAAAACCCACATACTCTAACACCTTGCTACATTTTGAAAGCTTTCACCCCTTCCATAGAAAAATCTTTAGTTAAAGGACAGGGGGTATGGTTAGCAAGAATGGTTAGTGATTGGACACTATTTCTACAGGAGATTGACAAGCTTAAGGGTATGCTTACTAGAAGGGGGTACCCTGTTACCTTTGTTGACTCCATTTTAAATGAAGTTAAAGAAAAAAGAAACAATGGTTACTTTTTTCCACTTTTGGGTTTTTCCTTGGATTCTGGTTCGACTAACATCATTAGGACAATGGCTTTAAATACTAGGGAGGGGGTTACTTATACTGATGCCATGATTCTTACCTTTAACCCCCTTTGTTGCAACATTAGGGACATCTTGTTTAACAATTGGACAATTCTCACTACCGATGACACTTGTAAATCAAGATTTCAAGACAAACCTTGTATTATATATAGGAGGGACACGTTTAAAGAGTCTTTTGGAACATAATTCCACTGCCAAAAAGGAGGGTTATATGCGAAAATGTGGACATTGTGCGCAATGCCCCTTTATTTTGGAGACCAATGTCATTTTTATTAGTGGATATGGTAAAGTGTATTTGTATATAAAGTTTAACTGTCAAAGTAAGCACCTTGTATATATTGCTATTTGTCAGGACTGTCAATATTTTTACATTGGTAAGACTATTAACACATTAAATAAACGTATTTACCAACACGTTTATGACATTAAGAAGGGCAATGGCAGCAATGCTTTAGCCAAGCACATAGCAGATCACCCAAATCATAACTTCAAGTTTGTTGTTTTAGAACAGGTTTGCACTGAAAATAGTAGGGATGGGCCAATGGAGTTATTTCTTGAATACAAAGAATTACTCTGGCAGCTCAGAAGCAATGCTACAAGAAAACCTGGTTTAAATGAAACAGTGTCGATTTTAAGTTACTTAAAATTAAAGTCTGAATTTCACATTTAGTATAATGTTGACAATATTTTTTATGTTTTAGTCTACAGATGTTGACAGATTTTAAACATTGTTTGATTAGGGTTGATGAATTTTGACTTTTAAAATGTTTGAGATAGGCTTTATATGCATTTGTTATTCAATTCATGACGTTTTGCTTCTTGTTTTTAACCAATACTCTAACACAGCTTATACATGTGACTTTAATGGTTGCTTATTTAAATGGAAGTTGGTTACAGCTGTTTTTATTCTGAAGAAGTCTTGGGGCGAACGCCTGACGAAAGCGCTCAAATTCAAGAAACAGTTTGTGGTTGATAGACCGGTTACTTGCTTTTTTTCAGTATTAAAATTACAAGTACAAAATTTGTTTAACATCTTATATTTCTTGTCTTTGATTCAGATTTGAGGCAGAGAACCTCATTTAATTCTGGTGAAATTTGTGCTTCTAACCAAATCTGCCTTTTATTTTTTAGATTCTAAAAAGTTCTTTTAGAATTTCATCCAATTTGACCCTTTCACGTAAAGAAAAAAAGTAAAATTTCTTGAAGAATAAACATTTTTCAGTACACTGTAGTTGTTTTTAGTTTTGCTAAGTGGTCTGCCATCTTTTACAAATAATTGTCTTACAGTCTTACCTATATAGAAGATAGAAGAAACAGAAGGAGTCACATCTAGCTACACAGAGTACATTACTTGAATTACAAATGAACTGAAATTTGTATAATGCAGTCTATTTAGTTGTGGAACACCTATTTTCCTTCTATATAGGCATACTGAGAAATGCTATCAACTTCAAACCTGAATTATTGGATTCTACTGTATACTGCGTTGATTTGTGGTTCTTTTTATTTTTTTAAAAAAAAGTTACTGTTTTGTTTATGCATTTTATCTATTTATTCTTTGCTGATCAGTTAGTCCCACAAGGCTAGTGGTTTCTTTACAGTACTTGGGGAAATTTGTACAGGGCTCTAGGGAACTTACCCTACTGATTTCAGTTAGTGGTGTGTGATCTTTCACGTCCAATTGAATGATTTTATTTATTTATGTACTGCCTTTGTTGACCAGGTTAGGCTGTGGTAGCACCTCTTCAGTGGAGGCCAGGGTGAAAAGCTCCAGTTACAAAACAGACTGTTTTATACGACTGAGAAAAAAAACACCGTCTTAAGCAGATGGGGACTTGGTTTAATGTCTCATCTTAAGGACAATACACTAAGGAGTACAACTGCCCCTAATGCTACACTACATTGTAACCAATTGGAAAATGATTTAAATCACCCGAAGTAGGAATAGAACCCATAGCTTTATGCTCTTCATGCACCAAAGGTGCGTGCACTACCTGTTAATTCACTGACACTGCTGTATATTGCGTTCATCTTTGCTCTTATTGCCTGAGTCTTGGCTGAAAAGGTCTAAACAAGACCAGTTCACTTAACTGATTTGCATTTAAATAAATTAGGGTGATCCTACAAATTGTGCAATGATAGAAGAGTCAAAAATCTAGGACGTTCTTCGGAATCTTTGCATACAGGGACTATAAGAGCAGACTAACAGAAAAGGAATGCTTTTCTTACCATCTCCATTTAAGTATTTAGAATTCTTAACATTTAGAAATGTTAGAATCTAGTTTAAATTTGGAAGTCAAACGCTTTGGGTCCTAAAAGGGAGATAGATTTTTTTTAACAACCTATAAATGTGGTGTTCTCAATCACAGCCCCCAGATAAATTTACTGATGCATGCCCTGGCTGCTCATTTGCCAGTGTCATCAGTTAAGACTTGTCATTCTCTGCCACAGGTATTACAAACTCATCCAGTAGGGCTGCAGAACTATTGTGGGTAGACATTGATGCACTTTTCAGAAAAAATAAAGCTTGTCAAGGGTTTGATGTGGAAGCACACAGCTACTAAACAAGACATATTGTTTGGATTTGTGATACAGGATAGAGTCTGAGAACCAGAGGACAAAAATTTAAAGGCCACAAGTTTGAAAAGCAAGAACTGGGTACTGAAGGTCACAGGGAGCCAGTTTGCTCTTCTTGGAGTAAGGTGTCTGCGTTCCAGCATAAACAAAAGAGTTTCTTGACATCTGCAGCCAGTGGAAGTTGGAAGCAGGGGAATCAGTCAGTAAGGAATTTCCATAGTCATGCTATGTCAATCATATTCCCCCCACATGTCAATCATATCCCCTCACAAGACAAGGTTTTGCCTCCAGAGACAGAAGTCTATTGATATGGTAGCAGAATTTGTGCTACATGTAAATCTGCCAAAAAGGCTGCTAACAAAGACCTATTTTTGGCATCTAAATTCTCCAAAGATGTTTTTATGTTAAGAGTTGAAATGGTACAACTATCCATTAATAGTTGCCACAAACTTTCAATAATTCTCAACATAAAAAAAGGGTTGATACAGTCATTTCCTTTTTATGGAATTACTGGATATATTTTTTCATGACCTGGTACAATTTATATGATCTCAGAACACTAATAGATGTGCCTATCAGTCTAAATATGTTCTTCTTCAGGTTAGCAGCTGGCTAAAGATTTAGGGCAAATACAAAGCCAATACGAACCTAGAACGTAAGTACAGAGGGACGGGATTAGAAGTAATATACTCACACATTATTTTATCAAAGTGGATAAAGAGCTGCAGTAAACCCTTACCTAGCCTAATTAAAAAGGTTTGGAATCTTTACAGTATAAGGCTAAATGATCAGCCTAGAGGAGAGCTGATAAGCTTGCTGGGTACCAAGGGGCGATGTTAATATAAAGGGTGAATGACAGAGGACCAGGAACCAAAACCTGATTCACATCTGAGAAAGTGTGACAGGCACCCTTAATACTGACAAGACATATGTCTGTTTTTTGTCTTGTCAGGGAACACTGTTAAAGCTAAAGGTCCACATTCATGGAGTAAAGCTCAAGAACTAAAAAAGGGCAATCACTGACATGGAAAGTTCTCTTTTATGTTCCCTGCCTGATATTATGATAGAGCTGTAACTTATTATGATATATTATGATAGATATGTAACTGTCACTAGTTCATTGGAGGTATTCCTGATGTTCCTTCGAAACAACTCCTCATTAACAGCTCAAATGAAAGACTATCTTATTTTTTTACTTTTTTGCTGCAGGTGTCCCTCTGTGCAATCAACTTTTACTTATCTTTTGTCTGTCCATGTTGGCTTTTACCCAGGGAGGAAACAGCAGACATAAGACCCTCCCCAATCTGTTTCTCCAGCATACCTCTGGGATGTACTACCACTAAGGGGTGGGTCCAAGATCTAACCATCATTTGGTCGGGTCCAGTCTTTCAGAACTGTAAGGGTTGTACCATGTGCTGGCAACTGGGTAGTGGACTGGCTGGAGAACAGTAGTTACAGAACAGCTCACTCTGTGGCTGATGTGTCCAAAAGAGGTGGCCCTACCCATTGTATGTGCTAGTGTTCCACTGGTAATTCAAAGAATACGTTCATAGGTTGGTACTAGGCTATCGGCCCTAGGGCCTATACAAGCCTAGCCATAACAATTCCCTGGCTATTTCTTCCCACAATATTTACTTCCCTGGACCCCTGTCTAGCAGGGCGACTGACATGATCCCCAGGGTGAATGTCCTATCTCCCATCCAGTCATCAAGATTTCTTTTGAAGAGGGCCAAAGAGGTGTTCTGCTTGACATGTATGGGCAGTCTATTCCAGAGTCTGGGTTGTTTGTGGGTCAGGAAACTATCCCTCCAGCATGTTTTGTTCATTGTGATGACAAGGTTTAGATCCCTGGAGCATGTGGCTCTGAGAGATTGGAATTTCTTTAAGTGTAGGTTGACCAACAGCTCTGGGTTTGACATGGCCTTCTATGTTAAGCAGAGATCGTTTCTGAGTAGACGATATGCGACAGAGTATAGCTGGAGTTTTTTTAGATGATCAGCATGACACAAAGTGTGATCTTGGGAGCATCCCTGTCTCCCTGCTCTAGAATGATGATGCTTCCCATTTCCTGACTGGCTTACCTCTGTTCTTAACTTTGATCTTTAATTGGGCAACAGGATGCAGCCCACCCAAACTAGCACATTACCCTTTTCCTCCCCCCAAAGCGAGGTAAAGAGTTGTAGTTTTACCCTATCTCTACCACGGTTCTTCTGTACAAAGATATGCAGGACCATGGTGGGCTTTCTCCTTGGTCATGCTACATGCTAATGAGGCAGTCCAGAGGATTGGTATATGGTGATTATACATGTGCTCTCCCCCAGAAATGCCTGTGGAAGGGCATTTGTGCATTTCAAAAAAATTGGGGCTGTGTGGGGCTGGGTGGACTGAGGTTTGACTGACATACGTCTACATACCCCTAGACCAATGAGCAAAGCCTGCAAAATTGGGTTGGGTGAACATTAGCCACCAGGGCCACCAGGGAGAAACTCTAACTGTTGGGAAACAAATTAACTATGTGGGCCACCAGGGATATCGTTGAAGGCAGGCAATGAAAGGAACACTAACCACCAGGGATTACAGTACAATCTTGTGCCTTAACAGCACATGAGGGGGTGTACTAGACACCAAGAATACTCTATATTGCGTGCCTTGGAGGCACTGAATTTAAAACAAAGTTGAGTGGGGAACCAACAACCACCAGAGATAAATATTGAGCTAGATGTTTTAACAGCTTCATTTAGGGGCAGGGGAACACTAGCCACTAAGGTTAAAACTTTTTACATCATGCCTTACTGGGACATAAGGTGGGGAGGAACACTAGACACCAAGAACTCTTGCAAACCTGGCCTTCATGATGCTTGCATATAACATATGGCAGGTGAACTCTAAACACCAGGGATATTCTTTACAACATGCCTTAAAGGCACGTAGTAAAAAAAAGTTAAAAATGTGGAGCAGAAAATCACTAAATGCTAGGGACACTATAAATAGCATGCCTTTCAGGCACTAAAGGAGATTCCATCTCTGTACCCTCTAACCTCCCATAGAGAATGTCAGACCTCTGCACCATCAATAGGTACCAGGTATATGATAAAAAGGGAAAACAGTTTTCAAACCCTGAACCTTTAGTGGAGTAAAAACTAGCATTAATCTTATGCACTAACAGGTTAGTACAGCAGCGTTTTCTCTGACATATATTGAAGATCCCAGGCATTATTAAATTCTTGCAACAGTTTGTGAGTTACGAGAGAGATGGATAATGAACAGAAAACATACTTGTCAACCTTGTAAGGCAAAAGTAATAATGGGATACAGACACAGGGTGAGATTTTAAAAATTCCTCTTAGAAACTTGATAAAAGAGCAGATTTTGCTCTAGCATGCATTTACTGAAGGTATTAAAGAGCAAAACTCTAATGCCTCTAATTAATGACCGACTGTACTCATCCATGATTTATCAGGGTAGGAAAAAAGAAACATTAGGGATATTCTGACAACACAGGGACAGGCATTGGGTGTTTGGTATGTGGGTATTTGTTTGTACTATGTGTGGGAGAGTGAATGGGGGTACCTGTGCTAACAGGATGCAATAGCTGCCAGCGTAAACTAATACAGAAAAGTGCTGCTCAGTCGGTGTCGATTCAGGGATATGCAAATTAGCTGATAATGAAGTCTTTCCTCATTGCAGCTAATGTGTCTCTGAATCTCTAGGTTTCATTATTAATCCTCAGGATAATGTATTGTGATCAGCTAATTAGCATGTATAGTGAGCATGAGCAGACTGTACTGTGAGAGCTGAGGTTATTGTTTTAAAAAAAAACATAAAATAAAACTTCATTAAATTATTACATATTATTATTATTGAGACATAGGTATGCATGCATTAATAGAAAAGAAAACCATATTAACTTTAGTCATTCTTCTATTATACATGTTTTCTTTCTTCTTAACAATTATTCCTATAACATTACATAAACTGCTCAGTTACTGCCTTCACTTAAACCTCACTCCTCCTCTTGAATATTATTCTGCATGCCTCTTTCCCACAAATTACATTTATTATTTCCTCCTTCCCTTTTCTAAAGATCCCATGGGATAGTGTATTGTGCAGAGCTAATTAGCATGCTTCCCTACAGTTACTAGTGGTGAAATTGCACAAACATCAGAAGCGCTAAGAAAAAAAAAGTCATAGCACTGATCGTTTTTTTCTCACAGGATACCATTGCTGATGCAATTTCTAAGTGTGTGCTGGTAATGATTCACTTGTTTTGTAAGATTTGTCCTTTCTTTGAGTTATTTATTTATTTATTTGACATTTGTTGATGGGGTGGTCTGACTGGGACTATAGAACCCATTTTCAGCAGAGGCCTGGGGAGAATAGCTCCACATACAGTACAATACAAATACATTATAGTCCACAAACAATACAGTTACATGAGCTATACTATACAAAAATAAGTTGATCGAGCAAAGACTAGGTTACACATCTGGACAATTCTATAGAGTTATATCTTTATAGACAATTTCAATCATTCTAACAACATATACATAACTTATGAATAGATAAAGTGTATACAAATAATATCTAGGTAGTACAGTGTTATAGTACATGAAAAATAAAATGCTAGTTTAAGTCAGGAAAATAATAGCTGAAGAGTTAGTGATACATAAAGATAGTGAGAGAGTTAAGAAGAATAGAGGCATTACAGACTGAGCAGTAACATGAGGATATGGTATAGAAACAGAAAAGGCGTTAGGACAGACTTAGGATCTTGCAGACTGTGAAGGAGTGAGATGTGACAGAAGAAGAAGAGGATGAAGCTAGGGTGGAAGAAGAGAAAGAGATGAGCATTAGGCATTAACATTAATTGGTGTACCTGTGCAGTTGGTGTATGTAAATTCTGAGCCATGGGGGATTTGTTGGGGGGGGGGGGCTTAATTTTTTTTCACCCTTCTGTATTTTGAGCATTTTTTTCCATCCTTTTGGCTCGCTGGCTTCCAGGAAGTCGACGTTTCATAGTAGAGCCAATTAGCATGAACAGGGTGTAGGTGATTCTACTGACTGCATGTGTACTTTGCTGTTAGCAACACTCAAATATAGTTATGAATTCTAGCCCACGAGTTGCCCAAGTTTCAAATGAATAGGGCTTTTCAGGTAGGCTCTTCTCATTAATGTTTTTTCTGACATAGATTTTGATACAACGTTTAATTAACTTCTTTGTTTTTCTTTTGTTTTTTCAATGTCAGTTTATTTTTTATGAATCTTCGCAGTGTAATGAGGACTATGTTAGAATTTTTAAATTTTTACACCATTATGTTTATTAGTTTGTTTGTTACCTGCTTAAATAGATAAAAACAGCACACTTTGCTGATGATGCCATTTTTTGAATTTACAGTTGGGATTAATGTTTTATTTATTTTTTTTTTCACTTTTTCATTATGGTAAGACTGATGTGGATGTATATTTTTATTAAACTAATGTAAGTGGATTTTGGTTTATAGGGACAGTTTAAGTGAGGTATGGTGTTCTGGGTACGTTAGTGCCTGTTTTTCATACATGTACTGCATAACATTTTTGTCAGTTTTCATTGAGTAGCATCAACATGGTAAATTTGAAGAAGTTTAAGTAGTTTTGATGACTTGCAAAGGGAGCAGATAAATTGTTAAAGATTCACATAGAGTGTAGATACTTTAGATGATTCACCAATAGTATGGCTAAGCAAAAAAAAAAAAAAAAAAAACCCAGACATCTACTGTTGTACCATACATTTGTTTTCATCACAGTTTTTCTCTGGGGTCTCCTGTTAATTTGATTAAGGTAAATTAGCTTGGTTCTTCCCAAATTGTTGTGATGATTTATCATTGGACAACAGACGTAAACCACAGGGCTTGAGTGAAGTCTGGTATCCCACCTGTGACCCTGAGGGTGACTGGACTAACAAACAGAGTATAAAGGTTAAGTCCAGATAATATTACTTTAGCTAGCAGATCTAGAAGTCTCTCACTTGGATACCCTTCCTGTGGGAGGAATAAAGACACCTTGTTGAAGTTTCCAGTAGTTTATTCAGTTAAGTAGGTAGATGGACATTACAGTGGGGATAAGGAAATATATCATTTTCCCTACTGTAGTGCAATCCTGGAGTTAGTATATTTAAGTAGGGGGTGTGTGGGGAGCACAGCCCCCCCCCCACACATTGGGGGTGCAGGGGGGGCTTGCCCACCTGTAAAATACTGTTCAAAGTATTTTCTTTGTTTTTTTCTGGTTCGGAGAACCAGCTTTAGCGAAAGTGCACTTTCGATGTAGAGCACTTTCGCTTTAATGGGTCTCAATGTTTCTTGTTCGAGATAGTGAAATTTCAATCAAGAAACATAGACCCTCCTACGCATAACCCCTGCACTGCATAGTAATATTATCCAGCAGTATTGTAGCCCCACATTTTGTGTTTTTTTATTCCTTCTGTGTACTGTGTGAATGCCTGGTCCTTTTTCTCCTTCTCTGATGCTGTCTCCCTTCCATTGTAGTTTAAAGATGTGTTCACTGACTTGTACCTCTGCAGCTCCATTTTAAGTACCACAGATTGCTCTGGGCTTGGATGGAGCTGCTCTTTCTGCCTAGTCTCCTACGTGCTTTCTACCAGTACCAAGCTCTTTTCCCATGTCCACTGCCACAGCCAGTCATTGTGCTCCTTAATCATGTCTTTTCTCAGTATACTGACTTCATGCCTAGTTAACACAGCCATGATGGTAGTTGCAGCCCAATGTGCTGGTATCTCCCTGGTATTGCTTGCTACTACCTTCGCTGTCTCCTCTGATGTGGCATTGGTGCTTAACTGCACTGTGACATGCACTGACAACTTCTCCCTAGTGACCATCTTAAGCACCTCCTATTAATTTACTTTTAAGTCTCAAGACCACACTACTAATTCCCTTGGACACTGAGTGCTCATTTGATCAAATCTTGTTGCCTTTCCACACTCTAGCTGTCATTTCATGACCTCCTCACCCACCATACAACCCCTTCAATCTGAAACCCTTCTTTCCCCATTTCCATCAACCCTTCCCTGATCACTGTCCATGCACTTTGCCTTCTTCTCACTGCAGCATCTGGTGCCTTTCTTATCCCTTCTGTCTTCTTCCTACAAATCACCTGCACTGTTTTGACTCCTTTGCCCAGTGTTTCCCCTCCTGTCCCTGTCATGTCGGATGCTATGTGGCCATCTTTATCACTTGTCACTGCTCTCTGCACCTATCCCTTGACCTTGGCTTTTTTCTCTTTGTCTTCCCTTTTATTGTTGCCTCTCTTACTTTCTCCCGTCACCTTTCTATGTTGCTCAATTGCCTGTACGACTCTGACATTTTATGTCCATATCCATGTACCCTTTGTCTTTGTCACCCTCTTCTTGTTCCCTCCCTGGCTACTGGCTTCCTCATGCTTTCTTTTCGCTAGTTCCGTTGTGCACTTTCTTGCATGACCAGACAGTGCACTACCATTCCTAGCTACTGCATTCTTCCATAAAGCTTATCATCATAGACATCTTACTTTCTCTGCCTCCCCAAAGGTTTCTGATTCATACAACTTCCAACATCCAGAGCACCTCAGAAATGACTCTCACGCGGCCCTCATCCGTCTTGTTATGCTCCTTTCTTACTGTCCATTTTTGGATTCCTTATTTTAAGTATATTATTACTGTTATTATTATTAATATTATTACTCCTACTACTATTACTATTATGATTATATAAGTTTATCTTTTTAGCACATTGCTATCTACAGCAGGCTTTATCCTGACCTGTTAAGCAAATGCCAGGCAAGTGATAAATTAAAGAGTAATTAAGTGCTTTAAACAGTTTTAAAGCTTGTTACCATTTATTTTTACTCTAATTATGCTCTCGTTATATAAAGTGGGCTTTCTGATTATAAAATGAAAAGATTTTGCTTAAGTTATGTCAGTAGAACTATGCTTATTTTTAGCGGCACTGTGCTTTTTAAGCATAGTGCACTTGTGTTTGTATTTACTGTAGGCTAAGCAGCTGTCCAGTTACTTCCTGATTCCATGTCATGTGATTTAGAATTCTATTGATGTAATTGCTAGTACAAACAGTTTGATAATTTGTAATGGGTAGATGTTTAAGCAATAACTGACAAGTGGGTGTGGGAATATATTGAGGATTTAGCCATGGTTGGCATGGTTTGATCGCGAGGGCAAAGCCCGCATGATTAGATAAAGCTGACTGTGGGCAAATCCTCAATATACTTATATCTATGAGTCAGTAATTACTATTATACAATGACATTATTTAAGAAAGAAATTACTTATTTTTCTTAAATAATCTCTTTGTATAACAGTGCCATGGTGTTCTTCTGCATCATTTTTGCATTCTTCTGTATTTGTTGCATATGGGGCTTACGTTCCCATGCTTGCACAGTACATCAGTACTGTGGAAAACAAGCAAGGGCGGGAGGAAGAAAGCTCTCCATTCCTTTTTTCTTTTCTTTTTTTTTTTATTTTTAATTAAAACATCTGGACACTTTAGAGATACGAGAGAGATGGGGCAGTAATACAAGGAAAATCAGGTGCATTTCTATAGTTTTGAAGAATGTATTTGATTTTCCTTGTATTTGCTCTACCCTCCATGCATACCTCTCAACCTCTTAGCTCAAGAAATGTGGACAAAACCTAAATAAAGGGAGGACAAATGCTCCAAAATGGGACCGATTGTAACTGTTGCTGTTACAAACTTAAAAAGCTACAAGGCTAATAATATTTGTGTTATTGTGCATTGTCTAAAACTGAAATGCGTGTCATTATTTAGTGACTTCATTCCTCAGTGATTTGTCAGAAAGCCACAAATTTTATGAGGAACAGCTAAAAAATATGAGGCAAAAGTCTGAATAGTTGAGACAAATGCCACTGTAACTTATACAATGGTATTTCAGTGACCAGTCTTTTTTTTTCTATTGGTACATGCTCTATTTACAATAGGCATTCTGCTTGGGCTGACCAATCAGCATGCACGTTTTTGAATACTAACAAACTGTCATTGCATAATTTCTGTCATCAACAGCAGATTTCAACATACACATGCAGCACAATCAATCAGTTAGGTAATAAATCAAGAAATGCAGTTATGTTCAAGTAAATGCAAATAAGAACAGAATAAGATTATCTGTAAAGTGTAAATTGGCATGCAGTACAGTAACATAGATGTAACACTACTAGTCGTCTACCATGGGATAATAAAAACATTATACACTTTACAAGAAATCTTATTCTGTTCCAGTTTACTTTTGCTTGAATATAACTGCATTTATTTACTTATTTATTGTCTGAATGACTGACTGAGCTGCATTTATGTGTTGAAATTTATTATTGACTTTAGAAAACAACTACCCATTACAAATGATCAAACTCTGCTAACAATCACAATCAGGAAAACTCTAAGACACATGATATGGAATCAGGAAGTAAGCTCAGCCTACATTAAACACAAACATATAAATTGTACTATGCTCTACAGCTGTTTTACATCTGTTTTCTTCTTGTCTTGCGTCCTTAACTGGACTAATGTCTATATTTAAATGCTATGTTTTTTTAACTGTATAATGCAAATAATACTTAATGTGGAGCTTTTCTCCCCGGGCCTCCGCTGAAAACGGACCTGTGTCCAGTAGGACTCTCCCGGTCAACAAATGTAAATAAATAAATAAAATAAATAAATAAATAATACATTTATGCATAGTTCCACTTCCATTGAAGTAACTAAAGTAAAATCTTTTTATTTTATAATCAGAAAGCCCTCTTTACATAATGAAGGCATAATTATTGCAAAAAGAAGTGGCAATGAAAAACTTTGCACATGATCTCAGTTAATTCAAGTTAGAATTATCGGTACTTACGTATTTTCTGAACCACATTTCGAACAGGGGCAACAGGTGTTTTCCAAGCCGTATAGCTGTTTCTCCTGTTTGAAATCTCATTGCAAAAAGATGTAAGTCCTGCTTTCTTCTTTTTCTTAAAGGATTGCTTTGTTGCCCGTGAGACTCACTCATTGAGTATTATTGCAACCACGTTTCGAACAGGAGAAACGTCTCTTTTCCAGGCCGTATATGTTTCTCCTGTTCGCAATCTGATTGCAATAAGACGTAAATACCATTACATATTAGATTCCTTTCAAGGTATAATTATTTCAGTTAGATGGTAGCAAAGATATATGATTTTTGTGATATTCTGTTATCCAGTAAATGAATAAAACTGTAACTAATAATATAGGTATGCTTTGCAAATAGATGGGGTGATGAGGAGTATAAATGGGCTGTTGAATACACACGGACTGATTAGTAAGGCACTTATGGTACATAAAAAGAGTACTTTTAAAACATTTCGCAGCTTTGGTCATAAGTATACTAATTTCATGCACATAGTTGTAAACCCTGCTTAGGTAAACTATGTTATGGTAACAGGATGGGTATCTATGGTACAGTACCAGTTCTTTATTTGATTTGTGAACATCAGCACTTTAATGTAGGGGAAGCTGTTGTAGAACACAGACACACAGAGAAAACTGTTGTAGAACACAAACACACATATTTTTTGGGTACTCCTCTTCCTGCCTCATACACAATGTGACAGAGTAATAATTAGTAGTTCGGACACCCCTTTTAAGATTAACATAAATATTTTTGGCAAAACATAAGGAATTATCGCAAGTTGGAAATGTGGTTGCGATAATATGCAAGTACTGAATTATCTTTTAGAAGCAATGAGTTTGCACATAATTCTGTTCATATATTGGCCACATAAAGAACAAGGCTGTTTTTGCTTCAGACCTTTCATATATCTTTCTATAGTACAAATATAAAAGTTACTTTTTCCTTGAACAGTTCCTTTTGAAGTTAAAGAATGAAGTTAACATGCTAGGCCTAAGTTATTTCAAGAACAATAAAGGCTAATCCCGGTAGCTTTGAAAAATATGCTTTATGTTTCTGAATAATGAATGCTAAAGATAAATGAGATAATAACCCCAGAGGTGTGAAAAGGATGATTGGCACCTCGAGTAACATGCATATTTGGCACCTCCCATGGCTGTCTATAAGCAAGAGTGATTGGTTAATGACAGATAAGCAAGAGTGATTGGTTAATGACAGACAATAAATTGTCAAACTTTAAGGTAACAAAAGAGTTATTAATGGAGCAACTTAACTGCTGTCTTTAAACTAGCCAGTTTATATGCTGTCACCAAGGAATAGCAATTGCTAAACTACCTTAACAAATGAAGTTTAACAGTTTAAAGCTATCACAGTCGGATAGATAGTTTGTGAATTACATGTAAAAAAGGAACAGTTTGACAGTTAACAAGATGTCTACAAGAGACTGATCACTTAATGATAGGTTGTAAAGAGTCAAACTGCTTTTTTAAGGTAGTTTTTGCTGATTGTCCCCTGCAGGTTGGTTCCTCCACTCGACTCTTCTTAAATTTGTAAGAGACTAGAATATTAACATATGAAATGAAGATCAACAGCTATAAACAGCTGTAATTCAGCAAACTAACCTGAAGAGGGAGTTATTTTCATCTGGCTCATTCCGAGAAGAAGACATAAATAAAAATAATAAAATACTAGACATAAAGTAGTATACATTAAATATTTTTTTTAAATGCCATAGCTTAGCATTTTTTCAGGATTAAAATCTCAGTGATTTATCTGATTCACTTTTAAAATCAACTAGTATTATAGAGCAAGCTAGTCCTTCCATCGTAGGATTCCATCAGCCAAAATCCTACTTCATATCCTGAACACCTTATCCACATCTAATCCTTCCTGTTGTTTTTCCTGCACTATGACCTGATTGTCCTCTGTGATCTAGTCTTCTCCAGTTCTTTGTTACGTTCTGAATCAAGTGAACAGCTTAAAGCCTCATAATTAATGAGCCCAGATTAAGCTCTACCCATATACACACAGTCACCTTTAATAACTGTGCAGTAACTCACTTGTATGCAGGCCCCGTGTTTACATACACACACCTCAGTACACCCCCACCTTTTTTTACATTAAACTTATGTAATCACTTTGCTAAGGGAAAATGGTTGTTCATCTGATAACGTCCTTTAGATGAGATAGGTAGTTCATGAACACACAGCTGGCCCATGGGTAGCTCATTGTTCACCTGATAATGTCCTTTAGATGAGATAGGCAGTTCATGAACACACAGCTGGCCCATGGGTAGCTCATTGTTCACCTGATAATGTCTTTTAGATGAGATATGCAGTTTATGAACACACAGCTGGCCCATGGGTAGCTCATTGTTCATCTGATGATGTCCTTTAGATGAGATAGGTAGCTCATGGACACACGGCTGGCCCATGGGTAGCTAATTGTTCATTTGATAATGTCCTTTAGATGAGATAGGTAGTTCATGAACATAGCTGGCACATGGGTAGCTCATTGTTCATCTGATAATGTCCTTTAGATGGGATAGGTAGTTCATGATAATGTCCTTTAGATGAGACAGGTAGTTCATGGACACACAGCTGGCCCATGGGTAGTTTCTCTACAACTGCAGTTATCCATTTATTAATACGTATGATGCAATGTTTTTTTAAGCCTCTGAGATCTTCTCATTTCAGGCAAAGACACTTGACTTCCTGAAACTTTTGGCTGATTTGTTTGTAGGAATTAAGGACTAGAACATGTGTCATTCTCTACATTTGACAACACACCAAGACAGGCACAGCCCAGTGCAATTGTTGATGAATTCGCTGGAAGGTTTAGATTCCAGATAAGCCAGAATCTATCCTGTACAAAATTCATGAATCATTTCTTCAACTTGGCAAGAAACATTTATTTGAGTTTGATAAGAAAGTGTTGAATTCTGGGCAAAGCCAAAAACAACTGGGGAACAAAGGGCCAACATCTGGGGTAATTTTATACATAATCCTAGTGCAGTTAGAAAAGTTAACAGAACAACAGGTTTTGCATTAGCTTGCATTTTCTGAACAATAATAAGTATGAAACTTTAATTTTTATTATTAGTGACTGACTAAAATCCTCAGTGATTTACCAGGAAATCAAAAAATTTACAAGGGATAGGGCAAAAATATGAGGCAAAATCATGGAGGTCCTGCAAAATTCATCACAGTAGAGAGGTATGATTCCTGGAATCAAGTTCAAACCATCACTAGTGGTACTGAATCATCTTCACTGAATGTTAGCTCTCTAACAAGATTGTCATGCAGGAAATTTATGATTATTCTTTTGAACACTTCTAATAAAAAAATACATCTTATGTTTATTGCTAAGGTACATTTTCTTTTAGCAGTGTGTATATTGGTGCTAACAGTACTTTATTTTGGAATGAGCTTTCCATAACTGGTCAAATTAAGACATGCCTGTAACTTTTTCACACACACATATGTGTGCATATGTGTGTGTGTGCGTGTGTGTTGCTTCATGAATGGCCTCCATTGTTTCTGTAGAAGGTCAGATCCCTTTCCCCTCCACAACATGTCCTGAGTGGTCATTCTGTGACATTCCACATTTTATCATTTGTACTAAAGTCAGACACAATGAATTCTTTTCCTTTTATATTATTTATTAAAACTATTGGTAGTTCAGTTTTGTTTCCACGGATGTTTTCTTACTTCTGCATACAGTTAGTACTTTTGCCATGAGTATGATTCTTATCTCTTCATAGATTAGGTTCATAGATTAGTACTAGGCTAACTGTCCTTGTGGATCATTTTAAGCCTAACCAATTACCCCATGTGAGAATCAAACCCTGCACCTTTTGCATGCTCTTTTTATGTGGCTCACTATTTTTGTAGTGGGAATGGGGCCATCCAAAACGTGTGACATCTGTATGACACGCTAGGAGTACTGAGGAATCTTGTTCTCTTTCAAACCATTGCGGACTGCTGTGTTACCCAGCTTCAGAGCTGCTAACTTTCTTTGTCTTTATTCATGTTATTCATTCTGTAAAAAGAAAGAAAACATTCACAGACATGCTAGTCACTGACAACAGAATATACAAATTTTCATTCAAAAAGTCAGCTGAGAAATCTGCAAACAAGATCACCACATAACTGTTTTAAACCTGTTTTAAGAACACATGTTGGTTTCTATGTCTGTTTCTGGTGATACAGACCTGCAGTAGAAACATTCAGAGACCAATTCCCAGAATGCACTGTTAATGCTGACACTGAAAACTCCACAACATATGTTCATCATTTTGCACTTAAACATGTTAATAAGGATAATCTATAACATCAGATTTTCTTAGCTGTTTATCTGAATCATGAGTCATAGTCTTCTAGGGTAGAAAGTGCATCTAAAATCACAACTGATTTAACTGATAGTTGAAAAACATCTGGTTGTTCTGGAAATGGACTGTAGAAAAACATAATATCAAGCTTACAGCCTTTCCATGCAGCAGTTTACTAATGATTCTGTGGGGATTTGAATACAGATGAGCTGTTTAAAAACAAATTCTGTTAGTTTTCCTTGTACAAAATGTTAACAATATTGCCATACAAATAATATATGAAACAGAGAACATCCTCTACTGGAATAAAACCATTAAGAGTTATTGTAACAAGTTCACTGCCAATGTTTCATTAATTAAAAAATTGGCTGCAGATGTGGAACAGACGAAAAAAAGTAATGGTGAAATTGTTCATATTCCCTAACCTTTATAATAATTACTAAAGATAAAACCTCTGATTCTTCAGAAGCCCACAGATATTTGTTTCTCTTCAACACCTATGAACCTATAATAAAACCTTGTTTTTTTACATTAGTTTTTTTTTTAATTTTTGACATTCATTGTTTTGCCTCTAGGTTGTTCATGGAGAGGGGGTACTACAGTTAGAAATTCCATAATGCAATCTTATTATTTTTTTATATTTAATGTTACTACTGTGAAATAAAACATAAACAATTCTAAAATATTTACAACTCATTTAACTAGCCTATACATTTCTGCAAGAATCACATTTAGGTTTTAATATGAAACAGGTTTAACTGGCCATCCATAATTTAGAGTTCTGGCATGATTTAAAAATTGCAGGGATAAAGCAGGATATATAATATTTCACAGAATTTAGTATCGACTTAATATTTGTTCCTGGTTCGGTATACACCACTTTTTTAAATGACAGTGAATTCCTGTTAGTATTACACCAGAGTTTAACTTCATTAAAAGTAACACCATTTTTCATGGTTCTTCTAGGAGATGCCACTGCCATGTTATATTTTTTAGCCAGAGGTAAGATGTCTGCCATGGCCTTGATATGTATAAGCATGCAAACTCTGATTTGTCAGGTGTTATTCATTTAGATCTCAAGATTAAGATATAATCATGTGTTGACCATTTGCTTACATCAAAATATGTTATTGCTTGCACATACTATGAATATCAATCCCAGCATATTATTGGATCAAACTCCTAGCTATGGTTTACTTTAGTCTGCCTAATAAGTCCTGCACTCATTTACATATTTATTTTTTAATCAGTATCATGAGCAAGCTGAGAAACATATTAACGAATTTTTTGGTATTAAAATACCTCATATATTCTGTTTTCGCAACAATTAGAAGCATTTAAAAGTATATTGTAGTTTACCTACAAATACATTGGATATGAATTCTGCAATGAACTAAGAGTAAGGGCAACACTTTGCAAGAACAGTTATTAACTCTTTAAACTTTACTTAGTGCTGCTTATAAGCACATCAGCAAGCTTAACCAAATTAAACCTCAAATCAAAGAAATTCTCTGACAACTATATATATATATATATATATATATATATATATATATATTCAAATATGTCATACAGGAGAAATAAGCATGTCAGTGCAGATATGAGATGGTATTCTCCCTTAACTTTAACACACACACACACACACACACACACACACACACACACACACACACACACACACACACACACATCAGATAACTCAAATTCAGCCTAATAGATAAGGATATAGTATCACCGAGCTTCAACAAATTATAGTTATTTTTGTACAGAGGATTAAGGCTGTGAGTAATGAGTTGTTTCCTGTAGTCGAGGGTTTGATTTCCTCAGTCTCCATTTGCTACACTGACTGCTATAGTCAGTTAAGCAGGCATTTTTCTGGGCCAAATCTGAAAAATGTTCATGCTGATCAGTGCTCTGGCAAAGCGAACAAATATATAAATAAATATAGTAGTCTTTACAGAACCATACCTTAGCAAAACTTATCATGCCTTGAAGATCCAATAAAGATCTTATAACTTTAGAAAATTGTCATCCTATTGCTCTTAATGCAGATTACAGAATGTTTGTTAAAATTATAATAATAGTTTTCATCAATACTTAGAACAGTTAATTTACTCATCTTCATCCTGGAGTAATAGCAGATAGCTCCATGAGTACAGCAAATCATATTCTCTTGAGCGTCGTGTTTCATACTGTATGTCAAAATTAGGATATAATTAATGTGTACATGTGTGTGTGTGTGTGTGTGTGTGTGTGTGTGTGTGTGTGTGTGTGTGTGTGTATATATATATATATATATATATATATATATGGTTTAGTATTGAAATTCCGAATCCACTTTGGTCGACCATTCAGAATGTCGATCTGAAATGCTGAATTCAGAATTTTGAAACAGCAACCAAGGCGAAAATTAATACATTGACATCTGTAGTTCGATGTACTTGACATAGCAGGAGGTGACCTCCTGCTATGCACATTAATGTACCATCACACTCTACAGTCAACGGTACCTTAATTCTACTATTTTACAGGGGGGGGGGTTATGTAGGAGGCTGCTTCTCTCACACCCCCTGCACATTAAATATACCAACTCCGAAATTGCACTACAATGAGGAAATGGCCTAATTCCCTGTTCCTCAATGAACCGTGATCTCACTGCAGAATGTCAAACCCAAATACTTGAACTACACTGCCCATTCGCTGTAGTGTAGTCAATACATTTTGTTTCGACATTCTGCCGACTTGAAAAATGCCATTTAACCACATGCTGGTCAACTGATGCAGTTTCAAGGTTTTCAATGTAAACCAATATGTACACATATATATATATATATATATATATATATATATATATATATATATATATATATATATATAATAAGCATTTGATGAAATTTGTAAGAATTATATTTTTCACTTACTTCAAAAATTAATGCATCCTTGCTTCATTACACACCATATTTTATTAATGTTAATGATTGAATGTTTAAATTATGCTGTCAGTTCTAAGGAATACAATAGGGCTATCCACTTTCTCCAGCCTTATTCATTTTTGTTTTACATCTTGTTTTAAACACTGTGCTTAACACAATTAAATTGAATCATGGAATATTTTTTTTCATTCTTGATATCTTACTTGGTAGCCGCAGTGGTGCAGCGGTTAACGTTGTTACCTCATAGCAAGAGGATCTCCCGTTCGATTCTCCACTGGAGCGCCTTCTGTGTGGAGTCTGCATGTCCTCCCCACGGTCGAGTGATGTCTAAAGACATGCAGGCAGGTGCATGTGTGAATGGGTGTGCCTTCTTTGAAGGTTGGGCATCAGGCTGGCAACTCAGCACCGTAAAAATCTACTGCCAATCATTAGTGGACTGGAGTTCCGCTGTGGCGACCCCTAACGGGAAAAGCCGAAAGACCAGAGATTCTTGATATCTTACTTACTTGCACTGTATATACAGTATACATACAGGAATCAGTCCAGAACTTTCTAGCTTTGGTGGAAGAAATTTCACCAACTGATGGATATAAATAAATTTTTCTGAAACACACTTTTGCAGTAATCTGTTCATATGTATTCCATTCTGATTCAGTAAGTTGTTGTCTTTCGGCTTTTCCTGGTTAAGGGTCGCCACAGCAGAACTCTGGTCCGCTAATAATTGGCAGTAGATTTTTACGTGCCGAGTTGCCAGCTCTGAAGCACAACCTTCAATGAAGGTACGCCCATTCACGCATGTCTCCACACAGAAGACGCTTCAGCTGAGAATCGAACAGAACAACATCTTATTGTGAGGCGACAATGCTACCGCAGCACCACCACCACAGTACATTCTGATTCAGTAAGCAAATACATTTAAATTTCTTAATTTGGTTACAAAAATACCAACTACGAAAGCAACTTGAATGTACATAACAAAGAATACAGGACTTTGTGAAAATTGTCTTTTTTCAAAATATCACTTGCAGGTAGGATAGATTTATGATTAAGCTTACTAGATTTTCTTCATTAAGAATACTCTGACTCGGGTCCCTATTATCTTAGCGAACACAATGAATTGCGAACGCAGTTTAGTCGAACGTCATTATGCAAAATGGCAAAATACCGAAAGCACGGAACAGAGATTTTTTCATAGGGTAAAAATCACTGGGCTGTTTTCAGGACTTTGCTATTTCCTCCACTGTGGTGCAATCTCGGAGTTGGTATATTTAAGTAGGGGGATGTGGGGGGCCCAGCCCCCCACTTTATTTTGTGTTTGATTTATTTTTTTTTTTTTTTTTACGGATCAGCGATTTTTTTTCCCTGGGAAAAAAATTGCTGATCCATGTGTTCGACATTTGGGGTTTTCGGGGATTGTGGGTTGATTATATAGCATTTGCAATTCATTGTGTTCGCATATATAATATAGGCCCCCTCTGACTCACCATCAGTGAAATCTGGAAGTTTGTTTAATTTTCTATCAAGCTGGAATGTACTGTAATAAATAAAATAACATCAGGGAGTTTAGCTACAAGTATTAAGCCTATGAGCTGTTAAGCTTCATTCTGCAGTCCTTGGTTTGAGTCCCTCATTTCCCATTTTGGAAACTGAGTGACTGTGAGTAGACAGTGTTGCCAGGTCACCCTGAAAAGGGACATTTGTGTTCAGTAGGCTTACCTGGTTAGCAAAAAAATAATCCAGTCAAAATGCATTCATAGGTTCATAGATTAGTACTAGGCTAACTGCCCTTACAAGCCATTTTAAGCCTAGTCAATTATCCCTTGTGAGACTCAAACCCTGCACCTTATGTATATAAGGCCAACGCCTTAACCATTGGGCCACCCTCCCAATAAATAAATAAATAAATAAAATTCATCAAAAGGCATAATAAGTTAAAAAAATCTGGTTTAAATGTATTTGGTGGTTTTGCTAACAAACAAACAAATAAATTAATTCAGTCCAAAGGTGTAATATGTTTTAAAAATCTGGTCTGAATTTATTTGGTGGGACATCTATCATAGCTGACATAAATTTGAGGGGATTTGAAATACCTGATCTTGCATAATATGCTTTCTCAGTTTATAGGTAATGTTTATTTTTGGTATACCAGATAACATGTATCTATCCAAACCAGTTTTCAACAACAGACAGTCCAGTTTAGTTGCCTTTATGGCTGCCTTTACTTCTGACAGAGTAGCAGTTTAGTACCTATAAAGTTTGATTGACATTTTCAAGAGTAAACATATTATTACTCCTACCTAAGCTAGAATTTCCAGGGCAATTTATTCTGCTGTCCTTTTGGTTACCTTATAACACATATTGGCAGCATAAGCATAGGTTCATAGGTGTGTACTAGGCTAATGGCCCTGGAGCCTTTACAAGCCTAGCCCATAGAAGTGCCCTATTAGGATTTTTTTTCTTTCTCACCAAACCATGACTGGTATAACATCACTATCTCATTATATAGACGATGCCTCTTCTTTAACATTAACAGGAGTTGCATCTACAGTTAACAGAATTATGGTTTTAAGGTAACAAAAGTTTAAGAAGCTACTCACTTACTGATTTATGTTTAATGTATAATAAATGGGGCTCCATTCCTTATGTCAACATTCAGCTATTAACCAATGAATGAAACAAAAAGCATGACAATCATTTACCCTCATTGTACCATCATTAAATTACCTAAAAAGTACGAAGTATGAAACTCAAATGTACGTCATTTTTTCTAACTTCGGTCTTTCATGCTTTCCAACCAATTTGCCAGAAAACCACAATTTTATGAAAAATGAACAAAAAATATCAGGCAAAAATCTGTACAGTTGAGAGGTATGTGAATGACTAAATCAAAGGCTTTCCTGCACTAACCAGCAGTTTAGGCTGAAAATCCCATTAGTATCTTTATGACTAGTCCATATGCTAATATAATGAGCATGTGAATTCATGCATAACACTGATTAATGCTGCTATGTGCTTTCTGAAGCAGTGCCATTCGTCATAAAAATATTTAGTTGTTCTTATAGATGCAGACCACATATAACCATACTTGACTCAAATATCTTTAGTAGATCTGCCACTGTCATTAAAGTGTTAAAAATGTCATCGGTTTTTTTTCTACTTTTATGTAGTATACACTGAAGGAAAACACAGAGATACCCTGAACACATTTCAAAGCCACATTAATACTGAGTGAAGTGACTGCCTTTCACATGTGCAGTCACCTGTTCTAGTTGCACATGGCTGTGTTTTTAAAGGAGACCCATGCTTAAGTGTACAGCCCAATACACCATTCCTGTTTTTTAAGTTATCTGCTTCCTGTCTGATGATTCTGTTTTTTCCTGACCTACCTCTTTACTTGATTGCTAGTGTGCCATGTTAATTTCCTTTCTACCCTTATGCTAAACTTTTGTAGTGTACAAAATGTTTTTTTCTTCCTTTCGCCTCTCAGATGGTGATATTCTGTACTAATCAGATATACTCCACTCCACACTATTGTTTTTTGTGAACTTAAGCATAGTTTCCTGCTGTCAAGGGAACACTGTCTTGTAGTCTTTCCTCATCACTGAGCGATTGTTACAAACCCGGAGTTGCAGATTTAAAAGAAGAAGAGCTGAAAGGCAGTGAGCATTATCTAAGGAGAGGTGAAGTTCAGCTCCTTTGTCACTTATTCTCTGTTGCCTGTGGTGAAGAATGTTGGTCATCACAATAAGCAGGCCTGCTTCTAATGTGGTGTATACAAAAATACCTGTTGTGAAGAATGTCTGTCATCACAATGACCAGGCCTGCTTGTAATGGAGCATATACAAAAATATGTATAATGAAATGCACACGTTAGCACATGCATACTTCACCCTTGACATCAGCATTCATGAGGCATCCTACATTAATATGGTTTGTATAACAAAAAAAAGCATGTAACAGAGAATGCTGTTTTTGAGCCTCAGTGTAGGAACCCTGTTCACACCCAGACACATACATTTTATATATATATATATATATATATATATATATATATATATATATATACACACACACACACACACACACACACACACACACACACACAGACACAGTTTCCCTTTATAATCTCGAAATACTGAAGTCTCAAATTTCAGTATCTTGAAACTATAAAGGCGAACGACTCACAATCCCGAAACACAAAAGCACAAAACACACAATCATGAACAGACATACACCATACACAACACACACACCATTCTACCCACACCACACAAACTATACTGCAAGCCCCCCCATGTGGGGGGCTGTGCCCCCCCACTTATATATACCAACTCCGAGATCGCACAAACAGAAAAAAAAAACTCCCACCCAGACATTCTACAGTCCCCCCCCCACACACACACCACACATACACAAACACCAACACATCCACACTCACACTCATACTTCCACCTCCCTACCCTAACCCACATGTATAACTTACAAAACCACTCACATACACTCACTCACTTTAAATTCAGGACACCATCCCAGCCAAACACTTCACGTAATGTAGCATAAATGCCTAAGCATGGATTTGAGATATGCACTTTCACTATTTTGAAGTTTCACCTTTATGGTCTCGGGATACTGAAATTTGAGATTTCAGTATTTCGAGATTATACAGGGGAACCATACACACACACGCACACTCACACACACACACACACACACACACACACACACACACACACACACACACACACACACACACATATCTATATGTGTGTGTGTGTGTGTGTGTGTGTGTGTGTGTGTGTGTGTGGGTTTGTGTGTGTGTTTATGGACGTAAATGTATATGTATGGCTGTGTAATAACTGGGTCACTGGTGGTGAAACTGGATGCCTGCGATCAGTACAGGGACATTCTCTATTGCATGCAGTATATGCCATGCTCTTTTGCATTGCTTCTTTGACTCTGCTTATTTATATGTTGTATTTGTTTTCCTTCCCCTCCAGCTGATCATCAGCTGCCACTAGCTTGTCTCCTCATTCACTGGATCATTTGGGCTAGTGAGGAGATTGAAAACACTGGTGCATTATCATACTGCTGCCAGGGAGTGTGCACTAGCTCCTGCCACACTGCAGCGAGCTCCATAATCACTGCCTTTGGGAAGTACATGCCAGCTTCTGCTCTTTCACAGCCTCCTAAAGGTTATATTTCTTATGCAGGACAGAAACACCACCTCTTCCCCATGCTCATAATGCTTCTTTATTTCAGAGACACTAGGTTGCCTCCCTCACCATAGGATAGGCTAGCTGACAGTGGCCACTGGCTCTCATCCTCCCTCTGCAGCCACTGCATTACAGGTCATGTAGCAATTAATGGTTTTAACCCTCTGTGCCATAGGACTGCTCATATATTGTAATTCTAATCTGTTGTAATGTTCTTCACCTCTGGTTGGTATGTGACTAAAGGTTTACTATTAAATGCGACACTGCTCAACGCACGACCCCATCGACGTTTGTCCGAACACTGAAACATTTCGCTAGCAAACCGAAACTGCGAAAACTCTGACGATCGACATTACCGCCGCGCAACACCTCCACACCCATGCTACCATGGGTCTTGGTATTCAGGTTTTGCTTTCACCATCTGGGAGTTTGTTTTTGGACTGCTCATATATTGTAATTCTAATCTGTTGTAATGTTCTTCACCTCTGGTTGGTATGTGACTAAAAATAGTTTGGTTCAGATCAACCTATTTACCTGGCCAAAAAGGCAACTCTGAGCAAAAACTAAAAGAAAAATATGCCATATTTTTCAACATATCTTAACAGTATGTATAGTAGTCATTGCCTTGAATCACTCTAAGTACTGTAGTTTTACAAATTGATTTCTTTTAAAATGTTACTGGGTGCAGCAAATATAATTCTGTTTCTCGTTCAAGGTGTCTTCTTCCTAGAGTGCAGAGCTATCATTTTGTCTTTTCTTTTTCAAAAGTGCTGTGTTCTCACTGACTTATAACTGCAGTGACCTGAATGCAAACTTTGTCTGAACATCTCATGTGACATTTTCAATGTATTTAAGAAAAATTAGACATGATTAAAAACATCTGTGTCTTTGTGTCTTTTTGAGCAAGTTTGCTAAAAATGTTTCCTTGTTTGGGAAAGTTTTGCTTGATGTCAAGATGCCTTGAAAAAAAAGCGGTTAGGGTTACTTTTCAGGTTTTTGTGGTGTCTTTCTGGCTGGGTGCTGTATGCATTTGCTAATGGACTTCGGCTTCTTTATATCTGTTCTTACTTGATACTTACACCTCTGAGATAAAAACAGAGCTTGTAAGCTGAAGGTTTTAAAGCAAAATCAGATACTTCATGATATGCTGATGTAGCATCAGGACATTCGTATAAAATGCAGCCTTGATTGCACTGATAAAGACCTGTCTACTGAACTGTTTCTATTTTTCAGCAGACTTAACGACTTTTACTTAATAAAGTGAGAAAAAAAAGCTGCACACCGTTGCTGGAAGCTTGCAGCAAAAAACAGTCAAAAAGTGCCATTAGAAAAATAAATATGCTAACAGTTAACTTGAAAGTCTAATTTCAAGTCAATTTAGTTGTAAACCAGCATAAACAGGACAGAGCAGGAATAGAAAGGCAAAAGGATATCATATTCTGAGAAGAGAATGTTGCACTCTCAGAACAAATCTCGACTGAAGACCAAAATCATGCCAGAATGACTATTCCAAACATATCTTTGGGGGAATTGAACATAATAAATTAATACTTATGAATAAAAGTGAGGCAGAGGCCTCAGTGTTGAGTATAAAATAAAGATATAAAACTATATATTTTAATTAATTTTCTTTCTATAACCACACTTTGGCAAATAAATAAATATGTTTAAGATTAAAAAAAAAATAAAACTATTGCATTTTAATAAATCAGTTCTGTATTACTACAAGAATAAAGGGTGACTTCTAAAGATCAATGACAGCTCTTTGGGCTATCGTAGATTAACCATTTCTGCTCTATACTGTCAGTTGGCTATCTTTCTATGATGGCATTATAAGATAGCATTGGCTTAGCACTGGATCATCTCGGCTATATTTCATAGCAGTTTGCAAGTGACATGCTAAGCATTCATCTGCACTTCAGTCTTCTTTATTTGTCTATTTAACATAAATTCTTAGTCATTCTCTACTTTAAAACCAGTTTTTTTTTAGATGTCACTTTTATATTAAAGACATTTATACTGTTCACTAGGATAAACCAACATTAAATGAGTGATTGCAAGACAATGGCTTTTTTTCCCACTAAGCTGTGAGTGGTTTCTCCTGTTACTGCAAGAAAATATGCCAAATATTTTAGAGCGTGCAGGTTCTCTCTAATTGCTTTGTTGGAAACTACAATGCATAGACTTCTTCACTTAAAGTGGGTTTATTTATTAATACTTTTAGCATAACATATTCTACAGTGTGTGTCATCAGTGGCTGTTTGCAGCATATCTTACGTGTGAGCCTTTTTACCTCACAGACAGATCATGCTATTATCATAACTATTAATATTACTGTATATCAAGCGTCAGTCATAAAAACTGACATGGCCTTGATCCTTCTGGCAGTTCAAGTGTCCCTCAATGCTTTTATCCTAATTATCTTCACTATGTTTTACAATATTTGTCGGTGTTTTTTCTAACCTTACAAAACAATGTGCTGTGACTGCATAGAATATTCAGTAAATTAAAATTTTAATTCAGAAACCCATGCTATTCTGAAAATCTTAATAAAAAGTGCTGACTAGAAAACACATTAGCTGTTGCATTATTCTGTGCTTGTATTCCATGTTACAAGGGTTAGTGTCATTCTGCTTGGAATTCCTAATTGGTAATATAAGATAATAAGGTGTGCGGAGGAGAATGCTAGTGTTAAGTTCACTGAGTGAGGTAGAGAGGCAGACATTACCAGGTGGCATGCAGCAGGGAGGTAAGGCCTAACTAAATGAATAAGACAGCACTGCTGAGTAATGCACTGACAGCCATAATAAAGGCTGAATGTTGGTGATGAGGCATTGTAAGCCATTGCTCCAGGACTGGGAAAGGTATAGGGGTAGGCATATAAACACACACACACACACACACACACACACACACACACACACACACACACACACACACACACACACACACACACACACACACACACACACACACTTTGTGGAGTTTATAACAGTTGTTTGCATATTTTGTTCCAAAGAAGTTGTAATACTTGTGCACGTCACCAGACTGTGCACTTGACCTGTAATAATGCTGTAAGATGCAGTCCTGTCCTCTAGAACAATGGAAACCACACTTATTGTCCTCTTGGTTTAGTATATCAGCCAAAATAATGTGAGCCGGAAGGGAGTTTTCTATGAACATGATGGCAGGTAAGAACTGCACTACCCGGCTTGGGATGCCTTTTATTTATTGGATAAGCTATAGGTTCTACATATCTAAAATCATATTCCACAGTTTCAGTTCTAGTAAGGATACTTTTAGGTCTGTCTCTTGCAGTCTTAAATTCACATTACTCAGATTGACCAAAATAACCTTTATGAAAGTCCATTCTACTCAATCATCACCCACCTTGTGAAAAAAATGCTTCCTTCTATCACCTCTGAGTTGAACAACTTTTATTCTTAAACTATGCACAATTATTCCCACACATCCCTTTTTTGTGATGACTTGAGAAGCAGCATATTTCTTTTGCGTCAGTGCATATGTCATGTGCACAGTAGTGCTAAATGTGATATGCATGCAGTTTTACTAGTTGCAGGTATTGTTCAGTGCTTAATGTTGTTAATTGTAAGATGACCACTGACTAGATGTTAATTTTATCCTGTAAGACCATGATTAGTATAAACATCATGATATTGCTGCTAATAACCAGCAGTAATATTTGTCCTGAACATAGTACAGCCTTCGGTGTGTCAGCTTTATGATAAACCATTTTAGTAAATGCAGTGCAGTAAAAGTTTCAGACCCTCAGCAGTCTGACTGCCCTCTTCCCTCTGCTTCCGCTCCAACAACAACAGCTTTCTCATCCATATCTAGACATCAGATAGGAAAATTGTGCTAGTTTCTCAGCGCTGGCAATTTTACATCATGTTGGTCACGTTCTTTCTTTTCCACTGTAAAGTTTCCTTGATAAAGAGACTGCAGCCAGCCAGAGATGCAAACATACATATGCACTTTGTAAAAGAGCACTGGTTGGCAAGATTACACAGAGGCTAGAGACAAACCTTATTCCCTCCTTCAACTATCAACTTAATAAGTTGAGAACATTTTTGTCCTGCTTTCTTACTTTCTTGTTTTGCATTTACTTTACCACCTTCTACCTACACCCCCCACATACACATATAAATAAGTGAGTGCTAGTGTGTGTGTATGTGTGTATGTACGTATAAGTATCTTCTTCTTCTTCTTC